>NW_005354829.1:5062074-5080472 GCF_000412655.1 Myotis brandtii
TGAGAGGCCGGCAAGTGAGGCGGGGAACGTTGGAGTCTGCAGCAAGCAAGCCTCCCTGCTCGCTTCAGTGCCTGGCTGCCGGCCGCCATCTTGGCTGACAGTTAATTTGCATATACTCACTGATTAGCCAATGAAAAGGGTAGCGGTCGTACGCCAATTACCATGTTTCTCTTTTATTAGTGTAGATGCTTTACTTTAAACTTGAAAAGTATAAAGTAGAAAAATCAGCTTATGATAGAAGCGTCATAATAGTTATGTTTCTCTTAAATCAGTTGTTCGTAAATATATATTCTGCATATATTTTGGCAAATAAAATCTAGAACAAATATCATTACCAGATTTTATATGCATAATATTAACAACATTTCTATAATAAGAGAATATGTACCAATGGTTTTATCTAGGTAGTAAAATTATGATTATTTTTCTGTCCTTGTCTTCATCTGTTTTCTCTTTGTTCAATGAACATATAGTTATGCATTTTAAAATTATGAATCATGCACAAAACTGATAACACAGACAAGCCACAGACCAAACTGCCACCCAAATAACCATAATACAAACCAAAACAAGCATTGATAATTATTTCAGCTATTCAAAGGGTATCTTCTAAAGAAAATAATTTTAAATTACTCTTATATTTAGGAATATGTTATCCCTAAAGTATAACATAGTATGATTTTGACATTTGATTGTTTACACAAATGGAATTAATTTCAAAACATATGAAGCCTTATATGTTAATATAATATAAATGCATTATAAAATGTATTCATATTTTTAATTGCCATTTAAAATGAAAAAAGTATACTTTTAGAGGGAAATAAATAATTGTTAAGATTAATTAACCACAAAGATAAAGTTAATTTCATCCTTCACATTCTCAATCACTGGAATCCTGGGGTGTAAATTGTACTTATCACAACTTCTGACAGCCTTCCCCCACCCCCACCAACCCAACCTGTATCGGCCCAGTGATTATAGAATCCTTCTAATCCTTACTAAAAACTCTAAGCAAACTTCTTTTTCACTAATATTAAAGGTACCATAAAACCCAGAAAAACTACATGTCACAATACTCCCACTAACTCCAAATTTTTCTTGATTACTGAGAAAAATAAAAAAAGAGTGCTTTCACATATTGAAAATGCTTCAAAAAGCAACATCTGGTTGCACCCATTATTTTTTCCTAGAAAAATGGAGGCAATCAAAAGGTTACAATTCTACATTTTTTACAGCCATGTTTCATCGTCTTTTTTATTATAAAAGTTGTGAAGTTGTTGTGCTAGCACTTAAAATTAGTGAAATGTTGACCTTTTAGAAATAACCCAAATAAGGCACCCCCATCGTAATTCGTATTTTTAAATCTCTAATAGAGAGCAGTAAGAAAATACCATTTATCACAAGAGATAGGGCATATGTTCCTGAAAATTAGCCTTTGCCAATAATAAACTATGCAGAATGTTAAATTCTAGCTTAATCTCCATACCCAGATTGGAAATGAGATTATGGATTAATTATATTTACACAAATGCACGCATATGCATGAAATGCATGCATAGATACTGAGGTAGAGTATGTTCATTTCATAATCAAACCAAGTCAATGTTATAAACCAATAACATATTTCCCTAGAGTTCACTAAAGGAGAATATACACCTTAGTAACTTACTAGTAAAGATGTTTTTCAGACTATCAATCTATCAATCAATAAATGTAAGGTTAATCCTAGACTAAGATGTCTCTAAAAACATCCTTTATAATAAACATGTGAAGTAAATTATAAAAGAGGATCTGGTGTACTAATATGGAATGAAAGATTTAAAGAATGATTTAAGTCACTATAAAAATATTAAAGAATATTTATATGAACTTAATGTACAAAATAAACAGATTAAGTTTTAACTGATAAGTTATGCAGACATCACACAGATCACAGACTGCAATTAAATAAGATCAATCATATACATACACTATGTATGTGTATATCATATACACACTATATATGTACACATATACAGGGTGTCCCCCCAAAATGTATACACACTTTAATAGCTGATAGCTCAATTTTGAAAATGAAATATATTTTAATAAATGCTGCCTTTATAATTATTCAAAATATGTGTATACATTTTTTGGGACACCCTAGATGAGAAAAAGAGAATACAACATAACTAACATAAAAGGTCTATGCTAGAGGTTCAATCAATAAGAAAATGGCAGAGGTTGACAACTGACTAGTTCCACATTGCAAGGGTGTTTCTGTACCAACAGGAAAGGCAGGGGCAGGAACCAAGGGTCTAAGAGGACTATCTGTGTAATGCATCTATAGCAGTGATGGCGAACCTTTTGAGCTCGGCGTGTCAGCATTTTGAAAAACCCTAACTTAACTCTGGTGCCGTGTCACATATAGAAATTTTTTGATATTTGCAACCATAGTAAAACAAAGACTTATATTTTTGATATTTATTTTATATATTTAAATGCCATTTAACAAAGAAAAGTCAACCAAAAAAATGAGTTCGCGTGTCACCTGACACGCGTGTCATAGGTTCGCCATCACTGATCTATAGAGAGACATGTTGCTTCTGTGAGAATTGCTTTGCTAGTATAATTTCTTAATGTTCTTTAGAGTATAAACGTATTTATGATATCTTGTATGCCTTTGTACAAGCGTCTTATCTATGTTCTAAGAACAGGCACTATACTATTTAACTATTCTGTGTAACACCTAAATGTACTAACAGACTTGGCATTTTAATACTGTAAATAGCAGTGATCACAAGCATGTGTCAGGACTTCAAAAATAAAGACAACATCTTAATGATAAAGAAAAATAAGACCTTAAGGACTCATTTACAAACTTTTGTTTAAATATCTCTCTCTTCTCTCTTTCTCTCTTTCTCTCTCTCTCTCTCTCTCTCTCTCTCTCTCTCTCTCTCTCCTCTATGGATAGCAAAAGCACTAATTTTTATTTTCTTTTTAAAATCATTTTTTAAGAAAAAGTTCAAAAACAAACCATAATCCAAATAGAATATATGGATAATGATAAAATGGTCATTTGATCTAAGTAGAAAAAGCTTTCAAAAATTTACAAAAGAAAAACTAATTAAGAATTTAAATTAAATAAAATTTTTTTTACATGATTATTAAACACAGTAAAATGAAGAAAAATGACCATCACACTGGAAAGATTGCTAAACAGAATACCTGAATAAAATATTTAAGAGTGTGGTCAGGCCTAAAACCAAGGAAATGGACTAGAGTAATTCCAGGTTATATTTCAGGGATAATTACATCAATATGATCAAATTTACAGAGCATTTATTTTGGTGCAAATTAAAAGTCAGTATTTCAAACATATAAAATATTATATTTTAAATGAAGGAAAAATAATGATGGGTGCTCTTATTATGGTTAAACAGCTAAAGGAGAAAAAACAACTGAGTTTCTAATGATGCATTTTGAGCACTCCTTTTTTTTTAAGTTGATCATTCTTTTCTCACTAATCTTAATTGATATTATTTTTATACAGTTCTGTTTTAAACAGGTAATTACTAAACAATATCTCAAAGCAAAAAATGGGAAGTACCCCTCTTCTTTTAACTAAAAGTAAGATCTTTTCTTCAGTATGTCCTACAATGAGATAGAGATTTTTTTCTATACATCTAGGTAGTGTACACAATACATTGGAAAGTTTCTGAAATATGTTTCTTCCCTTCTAACAGGGTAAAAAGATCTATTATTTGTTGCTAGGGTTTCTTGGCCCAAATCCAAAGCAAGATGACCTTGTCCTTGAATAAAACAACAGGATATTGCTTCCTCTCTGGCCTCTCTGCTAGCTAGCACAGTGGAAAAACTTCCCCAAGAGATAAGTTTATTTCATCTCAGGAAATACATAAGTCATTATAAACACAATAAAGATCAGATACAAAAAAGGTGGAGTCTTAACCAAAAGAGGAATAACCTAACATCTATAATTAATCTTGGTGCTATTTTCTACATCGCTGAGGAAAATGAATCAATCAAATTACAGTAAAGATTCACTGTACCCAATGTTTACAGACAAGGTCAAATTGTCATGGTAGATCAAAGCAATGTTTTAAAAATTGAGTTTTCTTAAATCCACTCTAGTTAAAGATAGAAAGGGAAGGAAGTAAGAGGGTGGAAGAGGAGAGGTTACACAACTTTGCTGGATCCCGAAATGTGGTAATTAACTTGTCAGGTATCATAACATCTTCTTCCCCATCACCTTGATCAACCTGCTCTCCCTAACAAATCATTCCAACAGTGATTATCTCCCTATTATTCCCTCATGGCCTTCTGAATCCTCATGTCCTTCTACACCTTCCTGCCTTGGACCCTCATGTGCTATTCTTCCATCCTGGAAACTCCTTGTCTGTACAGTATTCTTAAACAGTTGACAAACAGTTTTGAATTCCAACCATATCCTAAATATATAACATGAGGAGGGGGGGGGGAATTTACTCAAGGTATGATTTCTCATCTAACTGAAAAGACCAAACCAATATACAAGCACCAATTAAAAGAATTAAGAAAACTGAGCATTGCATATTAAGTGCCACTAAATCATTATTCAGAGAAAGCAGAACTGAATATGAAGTGACAAAGAGCAAGTGAAACTTAAGCAAAGAGCACTGCAAGCTGGGAAACAGGAAAGAAAGTGAGCCTAAAGTGTTTGCAATCCGATCATCTTGTCCTAAATAAAAAAATCATAGTCGGAGGGAAAAATATGTTCAGAAGGGAGAGAATGTAGATGATAGAGGGCCTTTGTGATCAACAGGAATTTTGACATATGGTTAAGCTATATTACATCCTTCTTTATTAAGAGGGTTATGAAATAATGAAATTGATATTTATGGCTACAAATAAGCCATGTACAGTATGGACTTCAGAAAGGTGAGCATGAATTGGGCTCCAAGAGAGATGCAGACTTCACTAAAGCAGAAACAGGGGAGACAAAATATCAAGACTCTGTGCTTCCAATAGAGTTACAAGGGACCAAGGTCAGACTGTCAGAAATGACAACAGCAACAGAGGAAGCTGAGGCATTGAGTTTATAAAGAATTAAGCAGCAAAAATGAAAAGGTACATGATAGGGCCAAACACAAAAAAGGAGGAGGAATTGGGCTGAATGGCATCTATTTCTGATCATCCCAATTCAAGTCTCAAGATAATATCAAAAAAGAAAGAAACAGAAAGTAATATCAATAACACAGCCCAAGTAAGCAATGAAAAAAAATGGCAGAGCCAACAGACATGTCTCTCCCACTTATACAAGCTCTTCAGTCATATTACAGGGTTAAAATCACTGAAGAGTTCTCTATCAGAATGTCAATTAATAAAAAATATCAAAATTATTTTTTAAACTTAGTTAAAATAAGGCCTTATCCCACAATCATTAATGATGAACCTTATATGGTTTCTATTATGACTTGAGATATTAGCTGGTAATGGGTATGAAATCTTCATACTTAGCAAGACATTAAGAGAAAAGCATACAGAACTAGAAAGCAAACATCTGCAGTGTTTTTGACTAGATTTAAAGTTATGGGAAACCCAATTAGGATTTACAAAACTTTACTAAGCTTAAGCTTAATGATAAATATCTGAAAACCTCTTTTTTTGTGGAGGCAAAATGATTTTTTTAAATTGTTAATAAAGAAAAAGTGTGTGTCTGGGAAAAAAAAGGATAGATGCATTATTAATTGTATGTCAATATGTACTTTATAAAACTATTTTTATAAGTTTTATAAAATAATTTTGATCATATTATTGCTCTTTTATATTCAATGCTTAGAATGTCACAGATGCCAGGAAAAACAGTAGCAGGAGAAAAGCAAGTATTTTTTGCAAACCATGTGTTTCACTGATAGTTACGAGAGTTAATACCAGCTCTCATAACTCTAAATCAGGGGTGGGGAACATCAGGCCTGTGGGCCTTATAAGGCCCATGAAATCATTTGGTCTGGCCCTGCCAAGGCATTAGGGGTGAGTTAATTAAATAGTTCACCAAATATAGCAGGCTAATTTTTAAGTTGGTAATTTTGTACGGCCCTCGAATGATGTTATAAATACCCAAATGGCCCTTGGCAGAACAAAGGTTTCCCACCCCTGCTAAATCTACACGTCTAATTTTGACTAAATTTGTCTATATAAGGAGAGATATTATAGGTTCATGGTTAAAGAAAGACTGTGAAATCAGACAATGTAGGTTCCAATGATGATGGCTCCACCACTTACCAGTCTTTAAATATATATACTTTTTAAGTCTTGCTAAGCTTCAGTTTCATTATCTCCAAAAAGTTGATAATACACTTTTCTTTAAAAGGTTGTTGTAACTATTAAGTCAGATAATATGTAATATAGTGCCTGTCATATAATAGGTGCTCAAGAAGTGATAGCTATTGCTAAGTAAGCATTTTTTAAAAAAATATATTTTATTGATTTCTTACAGAGAGGAAGCGAGAGGGATAGAGAGTTAGAAACATCGATGAGAGAGAAACATCGATCAGCTGCCTCCTGCACACCCCCTATTGAGTATGTGCCTGCAACCAAGGTACATGCCCTTGACCGGAATCGAACCTGGGACCCCTGAGTCCACAGGCCGATGCTCTATCCATTGGGCCAAACCAGTTAGGGCAAGTAAGCATTTTCTTATATCAACCGCATTTAAAGTTTATTATCTAATTATGACTGAGGTTTTATTATAAGTATAGCATACTACATATATCCATAATTTCTAAAAAAAAATACAACTAGAAAATAAATGATCAGTTTGATGGTGTCAAGTTGATTTAAGTGATTCTTTTTTTTTGTTGTTTAATTTACAAAGTTTCAAAGTCATTCTCTACTGCAGACTTTTCAAAAGCATGCTTAAGGAATGCTATTCCCATTAGATAATCTGAGGCAGGCCAAAAAGAGGAGAGGCAGATAAAAAACAGAACGGTTGGTAAATAGAGCGATAACACCTTTAATGTTATCCCAAGGTTTTCCCCAACTTACTGAGCCTGGAAAACTTTTTTCATGTAACATCTATTAACAGTTTTCTTTTGGAAAATGCAGTATTACATTTTTTTCAATGTTAATAATCTCCTTTTATTTTAAAAATTCACAAAATCACAAGGTTCCTCTGAGGACTAACTGAAGGCACTACATGACTGTAAGAATAAAGCCCAGTACTGGCTGCATGTTGGGTAACACAGCATTCATCTCAGTATTATCAACTGACCAAATAGAATGGGGAGGGGGAGGAGAAATGATAAAATATTTAGAATTTACTACTTTAAAGGGTTAAATGAGACTTCCAATAAAAGAGAAATTCTAGATTTATTGTACACCTACCATGTGCCGGCAACTGAGATATGCACTGAGCCACACAGAAAATGAATAAAGAATAAAAGTCCAGAATCTGAAGATTCTAACAAAGTAGAATAACTGAGTTTACTATTTGTGCCCCCAATTTAATGTCTTTCTTTTTTCTTTTCAGTATTTCACTCCCTTCTGTAGTCAAAGAAACAAAGCCACTTAAGAAGTCACAAACATTTTGAAGAAGCAAAAACAGAAGTACTTGTGAATTTGCTAAATTTTACTCATTTAAAATTAGCTCTGATATTATGTTCATAAAGCCTTATAGGTCTAAAGAGGGCATTTTCTCTCCTTTTTGCTCTACAACTGTTTTCTGAGTCACCTATAATTATGCGAGAGCCAGAGTAATTATTCTCCTATTCAACTCCTTGCACATAATTTAAATCCTAAAGGTCTGTGCTTGAAACAACAAAGTCTAGATAATCAAAGGACTCATCAACAAGTATATAGCAAGATCTTCATATCATAAGCTGCCCACTCTGCTGCCTAGGACGGCCTGAGGTGGGAAATCATAGTACTTCAATTTGCAACAAAAGTACACAAGAAACACCACTCACGTGCTTTCCAAAAATTGCTTGATTCGCAGCTATTTTTAGGGCTAGGGGTACTTTGGTCGCAGCATTTCCCTAAATTTCAGTAAAATATAAACAAACATGCTTATTTAGGATTATCTGTGCCAACTGCTGGTTTTCACATATCTAGTAAGACTTTTCCTCCCCTACCAGTTTTAACAATTCTTTGTTCAAGAAAATTATAGTATTGTTAATAAATACTCACTCCCTCCATCTTGAGAAATGATATATGGAAAAAGGTAAACAAAACCCCTGTGATTTAGACTTTGCTTCTAAGGGTCCTCACGTATAGTTTCAGTAATACTTTCACTTCATCCTGAAAAAAACCATGACTACAGAGCAGCGTCACTTCAAAGACCCTGTTAATAAAATCATAAAATCGAACGCTAGTGGAACTTCTCGAGGGCAACCTTTCCTATTAGAGAAATTAAGTAGAAGGCTGGTCTTTTTTTGCATTTGATCCGAAGAGATTTAATGAGTGAGGTACCACAGGATCTCATGAGGAGGGGGCTGGGCTCTCGGCGCAGCATCATAACATGCTTTCAACACAACCACTGACTTAAGAACATCCTGGGGTTCATCAGGAAAGTGAGATCATGCCAATGGAGTCACTTCATCTAAGAAAATCTCTTGGGTTTAGGCAATCATTTTGTTCATAATGATGAACAAAACCAAATTATACACGTACACCTAAGCATCTTATACTCCAAACTCATGGCTTTCTGTCTATAAGTTTCTGAAGCCTCAGTGATTTATCTCCATTTTTGAGTTGAACATTTCACCCTTTTTGGAATATGTAAAAGATAAATCCTATACCCTAATATAATGCCTCCTAGATTCCAGGATGTGAAAACAGACATTTCAAAAATACTTAGGCTAATGCTATATACTAGTATGCTGCCCACATTTATGCACTTTCATTTTGGGGATCTAAATATATACACACATATAAAACATATGCATTAGCATGATGGCAGAAACTTCCACCATGCACATAAAAGTAGCACCGTGAGAACTCACATTCCTGGAACAGGAGGCTGAGACGTGGTGTCAGCCATAGAAAGTGCTTCTCACAAACAGCAGTAGCTGCCTGTGGGGTTCCAGCATGACAAATGCATAGCTGACTCATGGGATCAATTATACAAAAGCAGCACTTGTGGCGTTAAAAACAATATTCTGTGTGTTCATCTCCTATTAAAACAGGTTAAGAAGTCAAAGGAGTCCCACCAATCATTTGGTTAGCAAATCAATAAGCAAAGCTCTCCCTCCCTCATTCAAACCTCCATGTGAATCCCTTACACTAGACACCGGTTCCCAGTAACCTTTTCCATGATCTCTCATTAAATTCAATTAAAAAAACCTACTCGAGTATTAAGTTAAAGATGAAATGTCAAGCTGTAATTTTTGATCATAAAAATCAGCTGTCCAATATTCCTCAATGTTCCTAATTTTGCTTTAAACAAATTGTTGGTCTTGTTTTAAAAAAATATTTTTTTAAATCATGACAAAAATTGGAAGAACAAGCCAGTTGTAACTTACCCTCCCGCCTCCAAGCGGACTATCATACCTTCTAAAAAACCTGTTTTCCCTGAGGAGAAGCAGCAATAATTCCCATTTTAAAGCAGTTCTCTATGACGTGCTCCCGGAGCACAAGCAGCATTTGCGATACTTACTGAGTGTTTCTCCTGCTGGCCCATAACTCCATGGTTAGCTGGGATTGCTAGTGGTTTCATAATGAAGAAACATATGCTGAACTGAATTTACACATCATGTACCAATCTCTCATGGATGGCAAGTCACCCTCTACAGCATTAAATTAAAAGAAAGGAGGAAAAGAAAAGGAAAAGGAAAAAAAAAAAAAAAGAGGGAGGAGGAAACCATGCGGCAGCTTAAAGTGTCACTACTGGCAAGCTTAAAAAAACCCTCACACTTGTAGACCAGAAAAGGAATCCGAGCCACGGTGTTCGTCTCCATTTTTATAACATTGGAACTCTAACCATCTTGGGCTCTGACAAGGCTGAGGAAACCTTAGACAGCTCTCAGTCTTCCCAGAGAAGATCATTTCGGAGACTGAAGAACGAGAGGCAAAAGAAAAGGAGGAAAGAAAAAAAAAAAAAGCTAAAATGGCTGACTGCACACAGACTCCCCTCGAAAAGGCTTCATACAGAATTATAGTAGTCAGGGTGGTATGAGAACCGGTCTCTAGCATTCAGCCAAGCATTGTTAATACTCTTGTTTCATTTGCAATCACACAGACGAACCCCTTCAACCAACAAAAAAGGAGAAGAGAAAAAGAAAGAAAGAAAAACCAGGGCAGAGCGTGTGAATCGGGACCTCCTCCCTAGCTGCTAATGATGCTGACAGAGTGGTGACCAGTGATCTCTGTCCCACTCCACTAACCAAGTTTGCACAATTAATCTTAGCAGCATGACACTGATGGACATTTAATTTAATGATGTCTGTCTCTCACAACACAAGCATGACTGCTAGCGAGAGTCACTAACACACACACACGGCACATGCACACACACACACACACACACACAATCTCGAGAAACATGAGTCTGAATGCAATACACCAATATAATTACATTATTGTGCTTACTTTGGAGGACCATGGCTGCAGGCAGTTGGCATAGCAACGCACAAGGAAAGCCATTTCCTGGGTAGAGAGAAAGCTTCCTTTCCTAAATAAAAAATTCCTCTTAGGAAACAAACGGCATTGCTGCTTCCTGCAGAAAGCAAGACACTGTAGTCTGTCTCTTAACCTGCAAGGCTCACACTCAATGCAGTTCTAGTGATGTAAGTAGATTTCTCTCTCACCCTCCCTCTCCCCCTATACACTGAAATATTCAGCTCAAATGGAACGCACATTCCTTAAGGCTCGCCCCCTCCTCTACTTAACCATTTCACTCATTAAGGTAGCGATGGACAATTCAGATAAAGTAACAAGCTCTTGCCTGTGTTATATCAGCGGCTGTAGGTTAAGCAAGTCTCAGAGGGATGGAATCCATTGATTGCTGACTCCAAATAATATCACTGAAGACAGGGTGGGAAAACGGAGCAAGGACTTACTTGAACAGCTTTGAACTAAAACATGATTTTGCACCAAGGTGAAGATAAAGGAATGGAAGTGACCGCTTCCCCACCCTCAGGTATCACTGTGCTACAGGAAATAAGTATCTATTAAAAATTTACAAAATGCACATTTAACAAGCTTTATACAAATTTAGAAGATGTGATTTTTCACAAACACTCACACACACACACACACACACACACACAATCTCGAGAATCATGAGTCTGAATGCAATACACCAATATAATTACATTATTGTGCTTACTTTGGAGGACCATGGCTGCAGGCAGTTGGCATAGCAACGCACAAGGAAAGCCATTTCCTGGGTAGAGAGAAAGCTTCCTTTCCTAAATAAAAAATTCCTCTTAGGAAACAAACGGCATTGCTGCTTCCTGCAGAAAGCAAGACACTGTAGTCTGTCTCTTAACCTGCAAGGCTCACACTCAATGCAGTTCTAGTGATGTAAGTAGATTTCTCTCTCACCCTCCCTCTCCCCCTATACACTGAAATATTCAGCTCAAATGGAACGCACATTCCTTAAGGCTCGCCCCCTCCTCTACTTAACCATTTCACTCATTAAGGTAGCGATGGACAATTCAGATAAAGTAACAAGCTCTTGCCTGTGTTATATCAGCGGCTGTAGGTTAAGCAAGTCTCAGAGGGATGGAATCCATTGATTGCTGACTCCAAATAATATCACTGAAGACAGGGTGAGAAAACGGAGCAAGGACTTACTTGAACAGCTTTGAACTAAAACATGATTTTGCACCAAGGTGAAGATAAAGGAATGGAAGTGACCGCTTCCCCACCCTCAGGTATCACTGTGCTACAGGAAATAAGTATCTATTAAAAATTTACAAAATGCACATTTAACAAGCTTTATACAAATTTAGAATATGTGATTTTTCACAAACACACACACACACACACACACACACACACACACACGGCGCCTTGCAAATAATATCAAAATAAACCCACTTGGGGTTTTTAAAAAAGAGCTCCAATTTAATTTAATTATATCATAAACTCTTAATTTCACCTATGTAAGTTGCTTGAAAGACATCATAGTTGACAAGAAATAAGGACGTTTTAACTCTGAAGCATGGGTCAGTTTCTTATAGTCAAATCTATAAATGGTATACATAATAGAACATAGATATGAAAAATCTAGCAACTTTAATATTCAACTTTGGAATTATCAGTACTTGCTAATCTGTATTTCTTGCCTACCTACCTAACACTGCACCCATCCTAGTCTCTTTGCTTATACCCCTCATATTTAAAGGCAACCATTCTCTCCACATCACTATGTTGGATCCTTCTCCCCATCCATCTCCAACAGACCCCTTTCATAGACTTCTAACATTATCCATCTTCCCTCTTTCTCCACATATATTCAACATCTCCCCCTTAACTAGAGATTATCTGCACTGGCTTTTAAATATGTTCAGGCATCTCTCAACTCAAAAACAAAACCCAGAAACCTTCTATGAATCCTACATGCTCCCATGGCTACAGTCTAATCCCGTCCCCACTTCACAATCAAATCTCTCAAGAATTACCTACTTTGATTTCCACCATTTCCTCACTCCACGCACGCCGCAGATGAGCAGATGCAGGACCATCAGGGTTCTGTTATATAATTTATACATCTAGGAGTTATCCTCACCACCTTTCTCCATGTCCGATCCATCAAAATATCCATTAATTAAATTCTCCACCTTGTTTCAAGTTTAGATTTCTTTTGACCTCTGCTACCATCCCACACCGATCATTATTTTTGCCTTGAAAATTCCAAAAGTCTCTTTATTGATCTGTCTCGATTGAATTCTAACCCCACCCACCCAACAGGTTTAACAAACTACCTCCTGGGATCTTTTAAAAACTAAAATCTTATCATTTCGATTGAATCCCTTAAGACTCTTTTTCAAATTAAAACACATGCTCTCAGTATAGACTAAGACTCTTATTAATATCTGCAAGATGTATGATTTCAACACTTACACCGTGCTCATGGCCTCTAAGTCACCTGGGCTGCCCAGCTTCCTTGAATGAGCAAGGGGACCTTTTCACATGTTGATTCCTCTCTGGGCCTAAAGCTCTCCTTCACCCTCCCTTTCCTGATTGACTCCTACTCCACCCTCAAAAACATACTGGTGAAATGCCCTCAAAGTTATCAAGATACTGTGTATCACTTCCCTGTAGGGCTTATTAGAGTTGTGATTTTATATTTAATCATGGAATTATTTAAGGAGTAGTGTCTGCTTCCCCTGCTACACTCTAATCTCCATGCTGGTTGGTACTGTGTTTGTGAGCCCCTGTACCTAGCATGGTTTATATCGCAGGCACTCACATTTTCTTGAATGAATAAACTCTCCACTGACTGGGAATGGACATTAGCAAGGTCATATCTGAACCTGTAAACTAGTTCCTATCAAAATTTCAAATACTTTTCTTTAATAGACAAATTATTTCAAAGTAAATGGTACTGATCTTTGACAAAGGAGAAAGGGCAATATAATACAGTAAAGATAGTCTCCTCAACAAATGGTACTGGAACAATTGGACATCAACTAGCAAAAAGAAAAAAGAAAAAGACACAAACCTTATACCCTTCACAAAAATTAATCAAAATGGATCACAGACCTAAATGTCAAATGCAAAACTATAAAATTCATACAATAATGGGATAGCAGGAGAAAACCTAGAAGAATTTAGGTATGGTAATGCCTTTTTAGATACAATAGCAAAGACAGGATCCATGATAAAATCATTGATAAGCTAGACATCATTAAAATTAAAGACATCTGGATCTGTGAAAGATTATTGTAAGAAAATTAGAAGACAAGCCATAGACTAAGAGAAAATATATGCAAAAGACACTTCTGATAAAGTACTCATCAAGAATATAGAAAGAACACTTAAAACTGAACAATAAGACAAAACAATTAAAAAATGGGCCAAAGACCTTAATAGATGTGTCATCAAAGAAGATATATGAATGGTAATTAAGCATATGAAAAGATGCCCTGCACTTTTCACAGTAATAATGAATCACACTTAATATTAATATATGTTCATTTTTTTATAATATTTATCTGTAATATCTATAGTGTTTACCCATAGATTTCAATGTGCTCTGCAAACATGTAATTAAGCATGGTTAAAACAACAATAAGATACCACAATATGCCTATTAAAATGGTCAAAATCCAAAACACTGAAACACCAGATGCTGGTGAGGATGTGGAACAAAAGGAACTCTCATTCACTGGAAGAGAAGGTGGTGGTTTCTTATAAAACTAAACATAGCACCATATAATCCAGCAATTACACTGCTTGGTGTTTACCCAAATGAGTTAAAAACGTATGTCCACATAAAACCTGCATATGAATATGTATATTCATAATCTTTGTATTCATAATTTATTTATATTCATAATCTCATAAGCTTTATTCATAATTGCCAAAACTTGGAAGCTACCAAGAGGTCTTTTGGTAGGTTAATGGATAAACTGCAGTACATCAAGACAATGGAATATCGTTCAGCACTAAAAATAGAGTCATCATGCCATGAAAAGGCACAGAAAAACCTTATAAATGCATAACCCTAAGTCAGTGGTTCTTAACCTTCTGGCCCTTTAAATACAGTTCCTCATGTTGTGACCCAACCATAAAATTATTTTCGTTGCTACTTCATAACTGTAATGTTGCTACTGTTATGAATCCTAATGTAAATATCTGATATGCAGGATGGTCTTAGGCGACCCCTGTGAAAGGGTCGTTCGACCGCCAAAGGGGTCGCGACCCACAGGTTGAGAACCGCTGCTAAGTGAAAGAAGCCAATTGGAGGGAGATAAATAGATGGAGCACAGAAGATTTTTAGGGCAGAGAAAATACTCTGTATGATACCATATGATGCAGATATATGCCATACGCATTTGTCCAAACCCACAGAATGTACAGCACCAAGAATGAACCCTACGGTAAAGTGGGGACTTTGAGTGACTATGAAATGTCAATGTAGGTTCTTCCTCGGTTAAAAAAAAAAAGTATCATTCTGGTGAATGATGCTGATATTAGGGGAGGCTATGTATGTGTGGGGGAATATGGGGAGTATCTGTATCTTTCCCTCAATTTTGTTGTAAACCTAAAATTGCTCTAAAAAATAGTGGGTTGTTTTTTTTAAATAAATGGTGTCAAAAGAGAGAAACAACCTCATGTCCATCTATGAATGAATATTTAAACAAAATGTGGTATATACAGAGAATGGGATATTATTCAGTCTTAAAAAGTAACAAAATTCTGTTACAAGCTCCATGGATCAACCTTGAAGACACTATGCAGAGTGAAATAATCAAGTCACAAAGGGACCAATACTGTATAATTCCACATATATGAAGTACCGAAGAGTCATCAAGTGAATAGAGAGAAACAAATGGTGGTTGTCAGGAGCTGAGGGTAGGGGGTAAATAATAATGGGAATGAAGTTTCAGTTTGAGAGGATGAAAAAAATTCTGGAGATGATGGTGGCAGTGGTTGCATCACAATGTGAATGTACTTAATACTACTGAATTGTACACTTAAAAAGGTGGTTAAAATGACCAATTTAAATGTTACGTATATTTTACCACAATATAAAAAAAGTAAACGGCAACTCAAGAACGAAATAATCAAGTTCTACAACTTTCGTCCATCTAGCCCATGTGACAAAAACTCTTCTCCTAGTTTACATCAAATTACCCCCATGCTGAGGGTGCCAGCGAAGGTTTCCCATTGCCTGCCTGCCTCTGGAGAAAACTAACGGAATCGGGGAACCTGACAGATGAAGTCAGGAAATCACACTTCCTCAGGCACGGATGCTTTTCTGTGCTAAGACTAGGTGTGATTTCTCTCACAACCTGGCTCCATGCCTACAACCTACGTATCTTAAAACTCATGATTGTAACACTGAAATTTTACTATCCATACTACCTTGTACACTGAAGCACAATTATGCCAGATTATACATAGTATGCCACACAGTGCGTAAGAAATGAAATATAAACTGAAGGTTGAAGAGAATCCCTTATTACAGATTTTACACAATAAATAAATCACGCTTACCTGAAATAGCCTTAATTTGATGACATATTTATCCCATTCGTTAACTACCTAGACTTAGCAAGTAGCATTAAATAGACCCAGCTAGAAAAAGGGCCATGTAACAACTTTCTGTCCCTGTGTCATGAACAACTAATGACTTCTAATTATCAGCAACAATGATCCAAAAGACAGAGATTACATACATAGTTTAGGAAACTACTAAATGCAAAACCTTTCCGTGCTAAATTTAATGCCATTCTATTCACATATTTCGTCACCTAAAGTATTCCCTTTTTAATTACTGTGAACTTGAGAAAAATGGTCCATTCTTCTCAGTAATAATGAATCACACTTAATATTAATATGTATTCATTTATTTATAATATTTATTTGTAATACCTATAGTGTTTACCCATAGATTTCAATGTGCTCTGCAAACATGTAATTAAACATGGTCAAAACCCAAGGGAAGCAATAAAATAATGTATTCATCTTTCATAGGAAAATTAAGTATATATGGTTACAGAGTTAGCAATTTGGAAGAATATAAAATAGAACTCCAGGTTGCTAATATAATTTACTTCACTTATCCACTATATATTGATTTCTTCCCTCTTCCCCTTATCCCAAAGGAAAAGCTATAGAGGTTGGAGAAAATCTGTGGGAGAGGCAGAAACAATTTATTCCTTGACATCCAGAAACAAGAAATTTTACAATTTTGATTCCTAATGTTTTATTATTCACCAAATAAATAACATTAAAAAATGCTATTTTCTCTATGAATACACCAAACCAATTAAGCACTAAGCAAATGCAAAATTAAGTTACTGTATTAGGTTTGGTCAGAAGTTTTAGTTCTCTTTTTCTAAACTAAATATCCCCCCATTAGTATTATAATTTTTTTCTAAAAGAAGTTGCTTATCTGACAAATTCTTTTTAAAAAAATATATATTTTATTGATTTTTTACAGAGAGGAAGGGAGAGGGATAGAGAGTTAGAAACATCAACGAGAGAGAAACATCGATCAGCTGCCTCCTGCACACTCCCCACTGGGGATGTGCCGGCAACCAAGGTACATGCCCTTGACCGGAATCGAACCCGGGACCCTTCAGTCCGCAGGCCGACGCACTATCCACTGAGCCAAACCAGTCAGGCCTGACAAATTCTTTATACGTGTAATTCAAGCCTATATTTCACATAATGTATTCCATCCTTGGGTGCAACTCTGACAGGTCTTCCACACATATCCTTTCAAAGCAAGCATAGAAGAAATCCGGCTAAAGTTTTATTTTTTTTCTACTTTGACCAAATAAAATGGTAATTTGAGTACATTGTTAAAAATAATTTAATTATTAAATAAAATGAGAGACTGATACATAATAATTACTGAACAATTATCTGAGTTGAATTAAAACACAGACTTTAGAAATACAGGAAACCTGTTACTTGAATTAGCACTTAGATCTAATTGAGAGTCCAAGAAAGATCACCCAGAAATACTCCAAAAATATGTTCCAAAGAAATATTGAAGCTATTTTTCTTTAGTGAAAGTTTCTAACAAACTGTTTATGTTGTATCTGATTCATAGTTGGAAAAATATGCAATAACCTATTCATAATAAACAATGCTCAATACAGGAGTAAAGGTAGGTTTATAGTTGCCAGTATGCAAAACAGAATTTATTCTTGTGTTATTACTTATTAATTATTGTATTACTTTCCATTTGACCAACTGTAAACCTACTTTTGTCCCACTCCGTTTTTAGAGAAAAAATGAGATTGTATGAGATGAAGACGTGAAGAAAAACAAAATAAAGAAGCCTGTAAGTCTGTGAGAAATTCCACATAAAGAATGGGCCTTTTAAAAATACAATTATTTAAAAACTGAGCAGGCTTTAATAGCTCATTTAACAAAGCTTACATCATTTCCTAGAACCTACTTAAGAAAAGAGCAGACCTCATCTTGAAGTGCTCAAGGTTGCAGAGGTGGACAGAACTTGTACAGGAGTTGCAAGTCATTCCACTGCTTTTTCTAGGGACAAGGGCTTCAAACTGGGCTCCTTACCATAGTATTTCTTAAGGCAACACTCTGAACGTAAACAGCAATTACTATTTTTATTACTAATTTAGCATGTAACATATCCCCTTATGATTAATGTGTTTGCACAAACAATGAATTGTTTAATTATGGCTCTTTTTTTTTATTTAGTGATTTGAGAGGGGGAAGGGAGGAAGGGAAAAGGAAGGAGGGAAGGAGGGAAGGAGGGAGGG
>NW_005354829.1:5080539-5162147 GCF_000412655.1 Myotis brandtii
GGGAGGGAGGGAGGGGAAACATCTATTTGTGCCACTTACTTATGCATCATTGGTTGATTCTTGTATGTACCCTGACCAGGGATCAATTCCAAAACCTTGGGAGTATCAGGACAATGCTCTAACCAACTGAGCCACTCAGCCAAGGCCAATTATTGCTCTATTTTTATTGAACAAAAAAGGGGAATATTGAACACAAACTGGAATATAAGTTTGCTGAAGGCAGGGACCATACAACATTTTATTTATCTAATACTGTCAATGATAAGTTATGCTTATCTCTAGTAATTAACAGACAGTAATGATTCAAAGAATGACTGCATAAGTGATTGCACTTAAAACTTTTCAAAACTAACTGGTCTAAGTATTATCATACCAGCCTTAGGGTGAGGACACACACATAGGATAAATGTGTAGTCATAAATGATGTCCAATTTGTTTATTGACAAAATTAGGAGTTTGGATAGGGGAGGTCAAACTGGAGGAGCAATTCATGGGGGAAGGTAGATGGGAAGAGTTACCTGTAAAACTGAACTGGGCAAAGTTCCTTATGAGCCAATGCACAATGGTTTAAAACTCTAATATCATCTCGAGTTACATTATCGGCTAAAATATCCATAGCAAGGAAGACAGGAAGTTCTACTGTAATCTGCATTGTAGGGCCTTATGTAAGTTACAGCAACCAGTTCTAGACATCATTACTCATTATCTCCCCTAGACATCAAGACTTAGGGGAGATAATGAGTAACTGTAGTATTCAAACAGCAGGAAACCTAAATGATAAGATAAAGTGCTTAGGAAAGCTACAAGAAGTCAGGAAGGGCCTGGCCCACGTAGCTCAATGGCTGAGCATTGACCTATGAACCAGGGGGTCATGGTTCGATTCCCGGCACATGCCTGGGTTTCGGGCTTGATTTCTAGTGGGGTAAAGGAAAGCAGGAGGCAGTCAATTGATGCTTCTCTCTGAAATCAATAAAAATATGTATTTTTTAAAAGTCAGGAATGTTGAACCCAGAGAAAAGGCTTAATGGAGTAGGATCTCTTTAAATATCTGAAGCACAGTAATATGAAATGTAATATGAATATTCATTCATGTTGCTTTAGAACATATCCAGAACCATGAACTAAAATTACAGAGAGAGATTTCAGCTAAACATAAAGAAAAGTTTAATAATAATTAGCCTTTTTCTATAATCCTATCTAATAAAGAGGGAATATGCCAATTGACCCTCACGCCGTTGCAAAGATGGTGGTGCCCACAGCCAATAAGGAGGGAATATGCTAATTGACTGCCCTACCCTCAAAGATGGCAGTGCTCACAGCCAATAAGGAGGGAATATGCTAATTGACTTTCATTCTTCTTATGGCATAGTACTGTTCCATTGTATGTATGCATTACTTCTTTTTCTATTCATCTATTGATGAACACTTAAATTGCTTCCATATCCTGGCTATCTATACTAATAAAAGGATAATATGCTAATTAGAGCTGACGTCTTCCGGACGTCCTTCTGGACAAAGCCGCAGTGGCTGCCTGAGGCTCAGGCAAGTCGCGGATGGTGGCTGCCGCTGCGAGGGCTGGCCCGAGGCTCAGGCAGGTCACTGTGGCTGTGAGGGCCGAGGCTCAGGCAGCCACAGAGGCTGGCAGCAGCAGCAGCAGAGGTGTGATGGGGGCGGTGCCTTCCCCTGATTGGCCGGTTGCCTCCTGCAGGGAGTGGGCCTAAGCCGTCAGTAGGACTGCCCCTGAGGGCTCCCGAACTGTGAGATGGGGCAGGCCGGGCTGAGGGACCACCCCCTTCCAATGCATGAATTTTCATGCACCAGGCATCTAGTAAATAATAATTGCTATGATTTACTAAAACCTTTTGTACCAGGCAACAAGGTACAATTTTGACATGATATTAAGGACTAGCCTTCAAATATCAGTCCAAATGTAATTTTTTTCTTTTTTTATTCCTCTCCTGAGGATTTTTTTTTCATTGATTTTTAGAGAGAGTGGAAGGGAGAGAGAGAAACACCCATGTGAGTGGGACACATGGATTGGTTGCCTCCCACATGCTCAGGACCAGGGCCAGGAGCCTACAACCGAGGTATGTCTGGACTCAAACCTGGGACCCTTCAGTCCCCAGGCCGACACTCTATCCACTGAGCCAAACCGGCTAGAATAGTCCAACTGTAATTTAAAAGCAGAGACTGAATGCCAGTGATTATAAGGAAAAAAATAAATTTAATTATGTAGTTTGGCTGGGAGAGTCCTAAAATCTTTTCAAGTTTTTAAAGTTATCTAACATGACTGTTACCAAATATTAGCTTCTGCTTGCAAAATGACACTAGGAGGAATAATATGATATAGAATCATAGTAAAAGAAAGTTCACATGAATGGAAATTAATCTATCTTGGGGTAAAATTTCCTGGGAGCAATTATCCTTTATTCTGAGACTTTTGTCTTCCTACTTAGGCAGTCAGAGGGGAATATTAAAATGCTCTTACTCTTGAAAAAATTACAGAGATAATTAGACAATAGTTTAGAGGTTTTCTTTTTTAATGTCCTTACTTTCCGAATTTATCAAACTTAAGGTAAGTAAAAGTAATTTTCTTAATGTTACCAATAATTTGAATTATTAAAAATTATACATAACTAGGTAATCCATTTTATAGAGAGTTTTTAAAAGCTCTTGAAATTATTTAATATGTTTTCAATATTCTTAAATATTACCAAAACACTTCCAATATTTCCTGGTGCAAAAGCAAGCTATTTTATGATGGCAGTTTTTCACCTCTAAAAACTATGACTACTTTTAGACATCTGCAAGTTGTTTTGATTCATTAAAAAGTCATACTTTAGAAAAGATCTTTCAGTAAGATGTGGCTTTTATTACTTATAATATTAGTGAATCTAACTTTTAAAACACACTAATTTGTTATGAAATGGTACTACTTACCAGTGAAAACCTGTATCTGTATAGGAATAAAACTAGAAAGGTTAAAATGAAAAAAATTCTGGGCTTGATTTTTGAGAGATACATCGTTCGAAAAGGAAAAACACTTAATTGCAATAAAAAGTTGATTAATCAAACAAAGCCTATCATCATTGCAAATGAACTCAGTAATTATTCTTCATATTGGACAGTCTATGCTCTAGTCTCTTTCTTTTCAAGGTTCTTAAATAGTAGGCATCTAAAATAATTTTATGTATTGGGAATGTGAAAAGACCTATGTCTGTGTTTGCCTCTACCTGAATAACCATGAACACTGAACATGTTAGTTCATCTCTTTGACCTTAGCATTCTTACCTCCTAATAGTAGAGATACCATTACCTAGAGTTTAGAACTGCAGGAAGGTTTAATTGACAAAACATATGAGAAAACACCTAGCTGACTGGTATATATCATAAGCATTCAATAAGGATCAATTCTATTCTTCTAAGATATTCTAAAAAGGCAGTTGCATTCAAGGTTTGGGCAACCCATTATTTAATGTTCTATAGATGTCTGGCATTGATATTCCTGTGCCAATATGCTTGTAAAGAGTTATTAATGCAGATGGATCTATAATGCCACTCCTAGAAATATAAACTAATGCCAATTCTGAGAGTTTGATCCAAGGACATCAACATATAATCCAGATACTGCTGAGCACCTATTATATGCTCACAATATGTATACATTGGCATACAATATACTGTCAGCTTTCAAAGACACTATTGACTCTTCAGAAATTTAATTTTTAACAAACATGTTTCCATTATTAAAGTCTAATACTTTCCAAAAAAAACCACCTAATGTCTCCAAATAGATATCAAAACATAAATTTTCATGATGGTTCAAGAATGTTCATCCTAAAAGAAAACGACAGAATTTATAAATGGAAGCATCAATCAATGTTCGCCACCAAGAACAGAATTGACTGCCCCTCTGATGTAATTAAATATTTTCCAGACAGGAAATGCTTCCAAGTAAATTTGCCTGGAAATAGAAGATTGTCTCAAAATAGAAAATATTTTAGATGCCACAGAAATTCTTTAAATGTTCTCTTGAAAAAGAAGTCAGCCTATCAATAGGACCACATCAGCCTAAGATGACAACGTTCAGTCTTCCTTATAAATAAATGAATAAATAAAGCCCAACCCACACATCTAAGTTGTCCCTCTCCTCAAAAGCTGTAAAAAATGCAAACAGAATATTTTACCTATTTATATTTTAATTGCACTTTGAAATTTTTAATTACTACCATGCTGATATTTTAAAAGATACTACTAGAATATTTAATTATATTTCCAACAATTACAATTGTTAGAATTGCTCACAAGTGGTCAGATGGGTCATATTCATGGAAGATTATATCTCCTGGTTGTGCCATAAAGTAGCAATTCACAGTATTAACACACAACCATAAGTCTATAATGAAGCACTAAACAGAATAAGGCATCCACTCATTAATTCTACACTTGACCCCCAAGACTGAGATGGATAGTGCAGGAAACAAGGAATCAGGGATGAACTTCAGAAATCACCCTGGTGAGTTCAACAGTGTGCATGACATAAGCAAATGTATTGTTCACCATGCGAAATGATCACTAAAAGATTACCTCAGAGCAAATGTGTAACAAAACTCATTTTTCTTGATGGCTTGTATTTTGTAGAAAATAAATGTTATTTCAAGGACATAAAGCAAAATAATAATCTGTTGGACCAAAATTTAAAAATATATGGAGCATTCAATCCAATGGGCTTTTAAGATTAAAGACAAAAACCAAAACTAATAAGATATTAAGATTATATGCAAACAACTAGGAAGCACGATATTTACAATAAAGGTAAAAATATAGTAGGGGAGAAAATCAGACAATTATTTAATGCAGAAATTTCTCTTAGAAATAGTGCAGGAAGCTATAGTGACCACTAACCCCGAAGACTATTCATGTGGACATTTCTCTTTCATCAAGAGAAACACACCATTTCACATTTGGGGAGCAGGACATTTCCAGTCCCTTCCAAAGGCAGCTTTATCTTTTCAGATATTTTTCTTTAGTAGCTGATTACTGAATCACACCTAACCTCAGAGCACACTCATGAGTAGTAAATCTAGTTGGTGATGGCAAAGGAAACTAGCCACGGATGTTGTAAAATAAGCAGAGCAAGTGGATGCAAAAGCAAAAAAAGGAGCCAGTAAAAATGAAAATACTCAAAGTGGAGGAGAGCAAACATGGAAGAGAATTCTAGAAAAGCAGTAAGAAGTTTTGAGACTAAAGAAGTTTTAGATACATTGCTAGGTTATTTATTTTGCACTGTCAAATGAAACAATTTGTAATAATTAGATCAGATTATCCTGAACATTAACTATTAATCACCCACAGGATGTTGTTAAAACTATCCATGGTGATGGTTTTTTGAGAAGGTTTGGTAGGGAGGGATCTAAAACTAGTCTTAACGGTATTGGCATACGACCAAAAACCAATTTTTAAAGGTTATCTTTCAGACACTTTACTGTTATGATAGTAGCATACTTTCATACCAAGCATTTGCATATAAAATTTTTAAGTATTTTAAAATTCTGCATAATGGCTAATTATCTTAATAGGGAAGAGAAGATAGACAACTTTTTTTTGGAGGGGAGGGGGGGCGCGATGGGCAGAGAGGGACTTCAAAAAGAAAATTCCTGAAGAGAAAAATGCTCTAAATGTGAAATACTAAATCAATTAAGTAAAAACGTCTTGGAAGCTCACTACTGTAACTACAACCATGGGTTGTTGGTAAGCATCCAATACAATTAATATACTTAAAACACAATCATTTAACGTAAAGCATTTTAAATTTCTTCTGATTCCATCCAAAGTTAGCTTGGGAACTTTCCATTTTCTCCTAGAACCTAAAAGGGAATTAAGCAGCAAGAAGAAAACAGAAATAAGGAGAAAAATAATACAGGAAAACCAAGTCAGGCCCAGCGTTACAGGCCTGTGCTTTATTTTTTTTATTTTAAATATATATTTTATTGATTTTTAAAGAGAGGAAGGGAGAGGGATAGAGAGTTAGAAACATCGATCAGCTGCCTCCTGCACACTCCCTACTGGGGATGTGCCCGCAACCAAGGTACATGCCCTTGACTGGAATCGAACCTGGGACCCTTCAGTCTGCAGGCCGACGCTCTATCCACTGAGCCAAACTGGTTAGGGCAGGCCTGTGCTTTATGCAGCCACACGGGGCCCTGCGCTCGGAGGACCCCTGCGCTTGGATTTTTCATGGAACACTATTTTTACTCTAAGGAACAAATAATGGACAAATGATGTTATTCAGACTTGGGTATTTGGCAGATATTTTCTTGAAAATGAACGAGCTGAGCTTGTCACTGCAAGGAAAACAGCTGATAGTACTCTGTCCATGATAAAATTTCAGCTCTCAAGTAAAAATTAGACTTATGGAACACCATGAGCTTGACAGCTTCCCCAAAATTAAGGCCTCTTTATAAGACTGGTAGTGACTTATCAAATGTGATTTTTTTTTTAATGTTGCATAACATGCCAAAATTTGTAAGACTGCTTAACTCAGTGAGCAATGCCTGATGTTTCCAAATCATGTATGGAATAAAGTCATTCAACATGTAAGACCAATGAGTTTTAATAAAAGAGAATAAGATGGTTTGGCTCAACGGATAGAGTATCGGCCTGCAGACTCAAGGGTCCCAGGTCCTCATGGCAAGCAGACCTTTAAGAAACTGCGACCTGTCAACTTTTGGGATAGCATATCAGTAAGATTATTTGAAACACTGTTAAAATACTTCTCCTTTTTCCAACTACCTGTGGGCGGCCAGATTTTCTTCATATACCTTACATACTTCAACCAGAAGAGCATATCATAACAGATTGAATGTAGGAGTAGTATGAGAATCCAGCTGTCTTATATTAAGCCAAATATTGAACATATTTGCAAAAGTATAAAACAATACCACTCTTCTTATAATTTTTTGTTTTATAAAATATAGTCATTTCCATTAAAAACCCTTATATTAATGTACAATGGGGTTATTTTTAATTAATACATATTTTAAAATTTTTCAGCTTTAATTTCTAATATCGCAAATAATGATATACATAACTCATAAAAACAGAAGTTTGTTGGAGTCCTCAAAAAGTTTTAAGGAGTTCTGAGAAAAAAAAAAAAAGGTTTGACAACTGGTTTCCTAACAGATGAACTAGGAAAATAATCAGCCTCTTAGCTCGTTTTTTTTTTTTTAACCCTCACCTGAAGAAGATATGTTTGTTTTTTATTAAGTTAGAGAGAGAGAGAGAGAGAGAGAGAGAGAGAGAGAGAGAGAGAGAGGTGTGTAAGAGAGAAACATTGATCAGTTGTCTCCCATACACAACCCAATTGGGATCAAACCTGCAACCTAGGTATGTGTCCTGCCTGGGAATCGAACCCCCAAACCTTTTTGGTATTCAGAACAATGCTCCAACCAACTGAACCACTTGGCCAGGGCTTAGCTCTTTTAAAGAATCCACAGTTATATTTAGATGCCATTAAGACAAAATCCTATATGTACATAAAATACTACTTCAGCTGAACTCTCTAAAGACTTAATCCTCTTGCAGAATGTTAGCTGCTCATACTGTTCCAGTCTAACTAAAGTTAGTACCAAAAGTCAGGCAAACATTTGTACCAAGGAGAAAAAAAAGACTGAAGGTATCAAGTGCTCATCAATAATGCCATCAAGAATATCAATGATGCCCACGTATTCTCTACATCCATTTGGCTGAGGATATATATGCTTATTTCACAAATTAGCAAATGGCAAAATGATCTTTTTCTAAAAACTTTTCTGAGTATTCCAAAATTCCTGATGGTTCATAAAAATACAGTTTTTTTTATAAGGTTCATAGAAATACACATAAAGAAATGGATGGAAAGTAAAAAGTATACTAATAATTAGTGAAAGAAAAATGTTAAAATTTATTTTGAGATTTTAACTTTATTGTCTAACACTCCCAAATGCCTTCTAGAGTGCTCCAAAACCACGTGACCGAATGTTATTGCTAGTTTCATAGACATCTGAGTAAAAAAATCAAGACAACATGAATTATTTTCTTTTCCATCCTCAATTTCTTCCCTTCTGACTTACCCTGCCCCCCCAATTTATCTCAACCAGTAATTCACATTTCAGATCTGGGCCACTCCACTACCACATCATTTCTCCTCTAGGCTAGTAATTCCAAATACCACATTACATTCAACGCTCCTTATGATCATTCCACTTAAAAGGGGAAAAGGAAAATTATTTTTTTTAAAGCCACCTGATCCCATACTAAGTCCATAAGAACTTGCTTTAATATAAGCAATTATTTGGCAAGGCTTTTTGTTTTCCAATAGATTGTACAATTACTTCCCCCCAAAATATCTTAAAGATATTTTTCAGCCTATGTCTGACCTAAACAATCACATGGGATACTAGGCATATCTGTGAATCACTGTATTCAAGTCAGTCAAAAGTTTACTACTGATATTCTTCACAATACTGAACTGTAAACTTAGAAACAGTTAAGATGGTACATTTAATGCTATATATTTTACCAAAAAAAAATTGATTATGCACTTTAAATAGCTGAACTGTAACTCAATAAAGCTATTTTTTAAAAAGAGTGGGTTGGTTTCTAATCAGGATTATTTTTTTAAAAAAAGGAAAAATATTTACTACCAAGATATGAATAATGACTAATTTTTTGAGAAAATAAGGGGGAAATTTTATGTACACAAATATGTGTAACATATAGTAGGCATTTTGAAATTATTTTAATTTAAATAATTAAAATTTCCTTTCACAAGTAATTTAAATCTAACACCTACATACTGAATAAAAGGCTAGTGCTTCTTTTAGAGGCCAACAATATCTTCTAGCTAATGGAAAAGAATTGCAAGTTAATGTTTTAACACTGGATTCAAAATCAAAAGAGAACATTTCTGGTCACTCAGTATTTCAAATAGTGAAAACAGACAACTTTACAACTGATCAATCATAAAAAGATCAATTCAGCACTGGCAGCAAGCAGGTCCCAGTATCAAAGTAGATTTTTCCAAAGAAAAGAGACATTTTTCAAATCAGCATAGAGCACTGCAAAATCTCATGACCAAACATAAATCACATGATAAGAAATGAAACAGTCGAAGATGAAAAGAATCTTTGCTAAATTTTTAGCCAAGTATATTTAAGACGTACACAGGCACAGAGAGCCACCAGTGCTCACAATTAGAGGCAGGACAAAGTGGCAGTGATCTTTTTGACAAATAAATTGCTTGAAATATTGCATGACTTGCTACACAACACCCACCCTTATTACTTTCCATTTCCAAGTGCAACCAAAAGATGGGTCCAATTATGACATCAATACAAGCTTTCTTTCAAAATGGAATGAAAGAACAGTAAATCCCAGTGGGCACGGTAGTTCTGCAGCAGAGATGATGTAATACATAAAAATAGACATCCTCTAACAGAAGCTGAAACTTGGGTAAACAGCGCAGTGCATACTATTCTCAACTGCCTTGCATGAATTTGCAATGCATGTTGTTAATAGAGCGAGAGGAATCATTTTATGTTTTAAACTGTTTCCTGATTTACATTTCAATTTCTATACATCCTCTATATTGTAATTTTCCAATCTGTATAAATTAAATCAGCATAAATACCTGATTATAACTGCAAGAAAGAGAAACAGCTCCCCCCTCCAAAGCCAGGAGATTGAGACCACGGCAGCAGTGTTAACACGCTGCATTTTGCCAGAAATCGCAGCACATATGGCACAGGATTGTTATGTCCACCTATTGTTCAAAGACCTTTCCACAGGGAGCTTTCTGCAGGATTTTAAAATGCAACATGATCTAAGTGAAGAGGAACCAGGAAACCTGCTAATAATGAGCGTGAAAAAGCAAAGGATACTTTGGACACTCCTCTTTAAAAAAACTCTCTTATGCAAATAAAAACATCAGGCATGAATATGATAAATAGTATCTAGCAAAATTTGTGATTTTGTGTGTGTGTGTGTGTCTGTGTGTGTATGTCACTCTTCTCTAACACGCTGCACACACACCCTTTTCCATTTTTCATTCCCTGATTCAGTTTGCACATTTCTATTGGGCTCTTTGGATTAAAGGTATTTTTCTTTGAGCCAAAATATTAAAGCCATCCAAGCTATGCCTGATTCCTCAAGGCACACTGTCTATGTGCCCCTAAGTACCTGGAGTTCCGTGTATCTTATAATGTAGTTCCCTATATTATACTTCTCTGTATTCCCTTTGAGATTATAAAGTCACTAACAGCAAGATTCTGTGTGTCCTGTAAACCTTTATAGCCCCAGAGTCGGGCACAGACCTGAAACAAGGTAGGTATTCAATAAATATTTGTTAAATGAACAAAAAATGTAAATGGAAATACTGAGCTTTCTTCTCTGTAAGAAATAGAATACACAAATTTTCTTTAACTCCATCCTATTATATTACACAAACAGGCATCAATGACAATATTTAAGACAAAGGTTTAGGTTCAATTAAGAAATTGATGAATTTAAAGAAGGATGAAAAGTAGTGAAATTAATAGATTGTCCCTATATTTGAATAATTTCTGCATATGCATATAAACAGGTTTTAAAATATCACATGAATAAATTAGTCAGGTGGACATAAATTTGTTGTTATAAATTACAATTTTTTTTAACTAATCAAAACTATCAAGAAGTCTTTAACTGAGGATGAAACCAACTTAAATCTATCTCTTAAAAAAAAAGATGATTTCAAAGATAAATAAGATATAATCTAGGAATAGGTATATAAAGATGATAAGAAAAAGGACTTGTCTAATTATTATAAAGAATAACCTTATAAAAACTGGGACTTATTTTCATAAGCCTCATACAAGAACCAATCATATTACATGGGTTGCCACATTTTATAAATATTGTATTATCACTGACTATAATAAAAAATGATTCAATAATGTTGTAATATTACATTCAATTCAACTTACATTATATTAATTTTATACAGTATTTTTGTTACTTTTGTACACCTGCACCAAAAACTTTAAACTAAGCCTAATCTACTGAAAGACTCAATACATAATTATTAAACAGTACTCTGAAATATATATTCATATTGTAGTAAAGGACTAATAATAAAAGATATGTGTGGGACATATCTTTTTATATGATGGCCCAAAGGGTTTTGATTTTTTCAAAAATTCTGCACTGATTAAAATTTTGTTACACTGTGTTCAAATTTTCCCAGTTCAAATTTTGTACACAGCAACAGAGCCATACTTTTCTGGAGGAGTAGGAGTGGGAGTGAAAAGTCAATCATAACTTCCAAGTGTGAAGAGCATTTTAATTATGCAACCAGCCTTAAAAGGCTGAAAATTTTTGAAATGTCCATTGGTACACATAACCTCCACAGTGTAACCAGGATAACTTTTCCTCAGCCTTCAGCTTAACATCACTGTATCATTTTTGCTCTTTCCAAACTCAGAAGATGGTACAGCTGTTTTTTTCATTAAAATAAAGGAAAAAAAAAAAAAAGATGACAGAACAGGCATGTACCGGCTTCCCCATGACTCCAGTCCTTCTTCCCCTTAAGTCTTACCACCTCTCCTGTCCATTTTTACACGGAACTCAGACTTCCCTCCCCACAGAAACTTATAGAATAAATCACCCATGAATGCAGAGAGGGCCTTCATTATGGGTAAAATAAAAAAACTACCCCCACAACCACCCAGCCTATTCTAAACCGGGAGACAAGGTAAGCCTGTCCAAAGCCCTAAGTCAATCTCCAAATCTTCCAGCCTCTTCCAGGAACCTACTACCACTTGCCTCTACATCTTTACTCACTCCTAGATTGGTATTCATGCCACATCCTATTTCCTGGCTGTCTTAAATACAGCCCCAGATGCACCTCCAAAAAACAGGATCCAATATTTTCAATTATGACCATGTTGTTGCCAAAATTAGGTTGAGAATATAATCAAAATGTAAGGAAATGCTAATGAAAGCCATCTCCAATCTCTCTTCTCACTGCATTTTAAAATATTTTTTCTTTCGGCAAACCTCACACACTTGCCTTGAAAAAATGTCCGGATAACATTCTACACCAGTGGTTCTCAACCCTGGCTGCACATTAGAATCACCTGGGAATCTTTTTAAAATCCTGATTTCTGGGCCCCATCCTCCAGAAATTCTGTTTCTTTGTTATGGGGTGGGGCCACAACATTAGTAACAAAGAAACAGAATTTCCGGAGGATGAGGCCCAGAAATCAGGATTTTAAAAAGATTCCCAGGTGATTCTAATGTGCAGCCAAGGTTGAGAACCACTGTTCTACATGGACTATATGGGTATTTATGTTTCTGAATCAAATTATTATAATCTGTTTTAAACTACTGCAACAAACCAAATTTTTTAAAGTGTACATAAAGAATACATCAAAATTCAGTGCACATTTTAATTCAATTCCTAGTTCTAAATAGGAATTAGACTGATAATTTTTCACATTAAAAAAGAGGATTAATTATGCACTGATATATCTTTTAAAATGTTACTATATATTTTTAAAGTATACCTTTACCATGTAAAAGCTCAAAATACATTGGTGTATTTTAAAAAATTTTTATACAAAATTTAAAAATTATATCAATTTTTTTGGATTTACCACATCATTTTAAAATTAGCAGTGCTTCTAAAATATAATATAGCAATCATGCCTCCTGTGGCATTTTAATATGTATGTATGTTTTTGTATGCAACATAAAATAATTGCTCCATTTGAATTTTAAAAATTATATAAATATTTCATGCTATCAGACAAGGTTATAATAGTAGCCAAAGATATTATATTGATGGTAGACTTCTAATGTGAATTAAATTATTTATGACCTTTTCCCTGTGCATTAAGAAACCTCAACCACAAAATTTTACTAGTTACTTAAATCAGTTTCCAGAGATAAATCGTTTTTAATTCCTTGATTCCAAATTTCCTGATAAACCCAAATTTGACCCACAATTTCAAAAGAGTATCACTGAAAATCAGAAATTAATCATGTACTGGTATGAAAATGAGCAAAGGTATTATTATAGGCCTCTTGATTAAAATACAGAATGAAATAAAAGCATGAAATCTGGTTAAAAATAAAGCGTAAGAAAGAAAACATAAGCAATTTTAAATTCTTATTTCCCTTTTGACTCAGCCTTTATTCTGTCTGACTGTCATTTTACCATTGGTCTCTCAAAATGCTCTCACATCAGGATTCCCGAAATTTAAAGCTTTCATTTATAACATTTAAAATAAATTTCTAAAGAAATTTTACCTAAGCTCTCACACGAAAAGCAAATAAACGTCTATTATGTCTGTCTGTCTGTCTTTCTCTCTTCATGTTTTTATTTGTAGAGGGTTGGTGAAGAACAGTGCTTCACTCATTCTTAAAAATAAGTAGGTTGCATTTTTATTCTTTCTTCAAAGAAAGAGGGCAATTCATCCCCAGATCTGCACAAATAATGCAGCCTGTGCCATCACCTAAGCCACTGATAGTTTCAGATTTTTAAGAGATTTTACTAATTTAGGGCAAAATACAAAAGAATGAGACTAAGCAAAACATATCAATATTATAAACTCATTATTTACAGTGCAAATTTACAAATAAAATTAGATTAGTGTTAGGAGACCACACACAAATTACAATACCTGAGATTTAGTGCATTCCTTTGAGCCAAAATGAAATGAGTGCCATAGAGGAGGAAAGGAAAAGATGAACATTATCAGACATGCTATAGTACATCTGCCAAAATGAAGATAATGTTAATATTAGGTTAAGAATGACCATATAGAATTGGCTAAATGTATAACATCCTCTCTGTTCTTCAGCCATGCACTTGAAATGCACTTGCAATCATTTAAAACTACCTATGAAATATGATCATGCATCCTTTAAATAAACTTTGCACCCTCAGTCCTACCCTACCAGGGTTCTTTCAGAGAGAAATATTTCTGTTAAGAATAAATAAATATGACTTAGAGCTAATAAAGAATAATTATTTTTACTTTGTTCTTTTTATTTTGTGGTATCATATATACAAAATTGCTTCCCTAAGTTAAAATATATTCGGCAAAACAATAAATATTACATAAATATAATTAAAACACAATTTGCACACACACCCACATACAAAAAACACAGGGTCCAATATTTTCAATTAAAGCCATGTTGTGGCCAATCTGAACTCATTTAGTAAAATTAATACCAACATTTCACATATTAGTAAACAAGTACATGATCCATTAGCAATCAAGTTAAATGTTTCATCCTAGCACAAATTTTCTCTTACAGAAATACCTGTTGACCAGGTACAACATTTTTTAAATCAAAATAACTTTAAAAAATTAATCTTATAATTAAAAAAAACCACTACTACACATTTTTAAAAATTAGTTGAAAATAGGGCAGTGATAAAGGGAAAGTGATTGAATCAGGCCCTGCTGGTGTGGCTCAGTGGACTGAGCATCATCCCAAGCACCAAGAGGTCACCAGTTTGATTCCCGGTCTGGGCACATGCCTGGGTTTCCGGGTCTATTCCCAGTAGGGGGTGTGCAGGAGGCAGCTGACCAATGTTTCTTTCTCATCAATGTTTCTCTCTCTCTCTCTCTCTCTCTCTCCCCCCTTCCTCTAATCTCTCTAAAATCAATAAAAACATACTTAAAAATTTTTAGACCAATCAGGTTTAACACTAGATTTTAATTAATTGATACTCCCACTAACTATCTTAGTATGGAATCTGATATGGAAAAATGATTCTAAAACAGAAAGAATAATATTAATATTAGTACATGGCTAAAATATATTATACTATTAATATGTACAACTATTTTTAATCTATATTTCCTTCTTCCATGATGTTCCATCAACACTAAAAAATACTACCTTCTTTTATAGACAATGGAAACAAAAAACCTTTCATAGTTTTTTTTAATATACCAAGTCTTTTCAACAAACAAAGCTGTCTTTATGATGAGCAAAAAGCAACCCAAATGAGCTCAATGAAAGGATTCAACTCTAAAATTCATGTTAAATTAAAATAGTACATGGGTAGTGATAGAAGTAGAAGGGTAGCTGGTGATCAAAAGTGCTTAAATATTCAAATACAAAGAGCTCTCACAAACAGAACATATGAAGTACGGGTATAAAATATATCACTTAAAGTTACTAAAAATTAAATATATAATTTTAAGTCTATATACATTTTCCCACACCTTTTGCCCTTACACTTTTTTGTAAAAAGAAAGAAAAAGACAGGTGAGAAAAAGGTGAAATGTAACATAGTTGTCAATTATCTATTTTTATTTTTTCATATTTTTATTTTAAAATTAATATAAATGACTACTCATTTAATGGTATTACATATATAGATAACACATCTTTGGCCATATTATGATATATATAAGAATTCAAGCTATTTTCTTTTTGAAAATAGAATCCTCAAGTATATTTGCAACTATTTTGGATTGGCTGTCAGGAGAAATATGGCATAGTACAGCCAGGCAGTAAAAATAAAATAAAAACTTTAAAAAGGTTCTAAAATTGCCTCTATTGGGATCTAGTACAAACCACTCATCTGTGTCTTGGTTTTCTCAAACAAAAAATAGCTTCCCTATCAAATATTTATAAATAAATGATAATTAAGCATTTAAGAGGATCTTTGAACCTATTAGAAATACTTTAGACCATCTTTCTATAGCTAATTTTTGAATAAAAAACAGATATGATAGCAGTCATTAAGATGGGGGATGGCTAAAATTTTAGATTAAGATAAGAACTTAAAATATCCCAGTCACAATTATACATGCTGATCACAAAACTGATCTTCAGAGAACATTTTCAGAAATAAAAAGGCTAAACAATGTCTTTTGATGTCTTATTTCAATGCTCTTTAAAACTATTCATAAATGATGTGTGTTGCCAGCAAAAACTGCAATTTGAGTAAGTATAGAATTATTCATCAAAAATATAAAGTTTAAATGTCTTTGCACAAAACTCCAAACAAAAACGAAAGATAAATAAATATGTCACACGTGTGTAACTTACCGTATGATAGCCTCTAGGCAGCGGCGGTTTGCCCACAGGATAAGGATCCACAGTGTCAATAATTGTTTGCCGTTCACCTTTCTGGTTAATTTTTCTAAATCTCCTCCGAGACTGTCGATGAGAAGCCTGACGCTGGAAATATTCTTCATTTTCATCCATATAGTCCACCTGAAGAAAAAAAAGCCAAAAACATTTCATTTCTTCAAACATGATATTCTAAATCAAGATGAAATGCAGAATAAAACGTACAAGTAGTCCACATTCATTCATTTTGCAAAGACATTTGTAGCCAAACTATCTAAACAGATTCTTAAGTGTTTTGGAACGTCACTGGAACGGATCGGTTTTGAGTAACTTTTCTTTTACAAAGAGGCATTTTCAGTTCCACTTAGGGACAATATGGGTAATTCTTGAATTTCCTGTGCTTTGAAAAGGAAAGATATTTTCAGTTAGTCTTTGTACTGATCTAGTAGTGGAAGAACTCACAGGATATATTACCACACATTATGAAAGCAACTGCCCCATTGTCAACTAAAAGCACAAAAACGCTGATGGATATGAGGAAATCTGTAAAAAAAAACCCAAATCCAAAATGACTCAAATAGGACTGCTAGCAGAATGGCTTTGGTAGATTCCCTAAGGGTTCCTCTTCCTACTTTCACTCTGTGGATTCAGTTTCTTTTTTTATAAATAGTGTTGTTTAAGAAAAATCCTCATTTCAAACATTTCAGAAACTCTGGTGAATGGACTAATAGAGAATATGCTACATTAAGTTAATCCTCATCATATTGATATAATGAAATGTGATTACTCACTATAGAGGCATATTTCAATGCTAAAACTATTCTCACACTGGCAACCCTGGTAGTTTGTATACTATCAGCAAGTATAAAATTCTCAAGGAAATGTTGAAGCTCAAAAAGCCTTCAGAGAAACCCCAAAATAGCACTAATGGAGGTCAAAATTTCTAGGAAGTATCTAAAATCTTTTCAAGATCTGTTCCAGCAAGGTTCTATTTATCTGCCTACATTTTTTTTTTTCAATCCTAAATCTTTAGTCACCACCATGTCACTTTCTCACTTAAGAGTAAATTTTGTGAAATTTTACCAAAAGTGTTCACTAGTTTTGACAAGGAAGTTCTCATTTCTGATGGAATTTTCCTGCATCATAGGGAAAAACCCTATTATTGTCTCTAAAAATAGAGTGGTAGTCTACCAAATACTTTATTAAATGTGAATTAAAAACTTCCATCATAATCTATATTAGGCCACCATTTATCTTATCAGGTTTTCCTGGTGAAGGATGCTGGATGAGGAATAATAGGATTATCATGTCAACTCAATGTCTACACTGAGAGTTCCTTCCATATCCTATTTTAGTTGCTGATTTTTTTTAAAAAAAGGGATACATAGTATGCCACTTTAAAATCACTTTTATATAGGAAGGAAGAATGTGACAGGTGTTTTGTAAAGCATCAAAAAATGTTGCTGCCCTGGCCTGCCTAGTTCAGTTGGTTGGGTGTTGTCCCATTACACAAGGTTGCTGGTTCGATTCCTGGTCAGGGCACATGCCTGGGTTGCAGGCTCAATCCCGGGTAAGGGGTGTGCAAGAGGCAGGCAATCAATGTTCTGCTCTCGCATCGATGTTTCTCTCTCTCCCCCTCTCCCTTGCTCTCTAAGAAATCAATAAAAAATATTTTTAAAAAACATTACTAATATCTATTTAGCATTATTATGTATATGACTTATCTAAATATAGTTTTTAAATCACACAGTTCAGCTAATAAGAGATAAAGATTTTGATAGACTGTTTAACCAGCAAACTAGTACCCCATTTTTATTTCAATTAGTTTAAAAAATTGAAGTGATTTCCTTATGGTAATTGTTGTCTGAATACATATCACTGTGATTCATTTTAAGTATCTCACTCACTTCGATAAATACTTGGAGAGCTAAAATCCTGTAATTCAAAGATTCTCCCCAAATTTTATTTGCATGGTATTATCATAGATTGATTTACAAAGTTCAAGCAGCAAACATTTAGGCATGTGTGCCCTTTAAACTTTCTATCTTTTTCATTTAATCGAATCCTATAATTAATTATGATTATGAACTCAAATTTATAAGTTATACAATAAATAAATCCACACTTATAAAATATGTAATACACTATTATCAGTAGTTTGTGAAAGTACTTTAATTGTATAACTTTTTTAAGGAGGAAAGAATGTCTTCAGGAGTAGTCTTACCACGATCATTTCAGAAGGCTCTAAAACAATGCATTCACAGCCACGCCTAAAGCTTCCTGCAGAACGCTTGCCAAAACTAGAAAGAAAGAAAAAAAAAGATTTAAAAATATAAACTTTAAGCCAAACCTCAAGATTAATAAATACTAAAAACAATACAAGAAATACACACTGGAGAAAGAGTAATTATCTTTAATCATTATTTACACAGAATGACAAGGAACAATTCAAATTGTTAAATTTCAGACATATACAGGGTGTCCCAAAAAATGTATTCACACTTTAATAGCTGATAGCTCAAATTTTTTAAAATGACACTTTTAAAAATATATATTCTTATTGATTTTGGGGAGAAAGGGAGAAGGAGACAAAGATAGAAACAGCAATGAGAGGGAAGCATTGATCGGCTGCCTCCTGCACACCCCCTACTGGGGATTGAGTCCACAACCTGGGCATGTACCCTGACCAGGAATCGAACCGTGACCTCCTGGTTCATAGGTCAGTGCTCAACCACTTAGCCACACTAGTCAGACTGATAGCTCAATTTTGAAATTGAAATGTATTTTAATAAACACTGCCTTATAGAGGAATCAAGATAGTGGCATAATAAACATGGTACTCGCATCCTCCCATAACCACTTCAAAATTACAACTATAATACAGAGCAACCATTATTCAGAACTGCCTGAAATCTGGCTGAATGGAAGCCTTACAACTAGAGAATTAAAGAATTGAGACTGGTAGGAGGAGTGGAATGGCTGGTCTGACACCCACGTGTGGCGTGTTTTTAATCGGGAGGGATAGCTTGGCTGAGAAGGCCTCCCCTGAGGAGCAAGGAAGGTGTGTCTGCCCCATACCAGACCCCTAGCCCAGGGTTCCAGAGCTGGTAAGAGAAGTCCTGTAAGTTTGGGCTGTAAAAACCAGCAGGGACTGTAGATGAGTGACACAGAGGCAGCCAGAGACCCAGGCAGTTCCTCTTAAAGTGCTCGCGCACAGACCTAACTTAGATTCACTCCCTCTGAGCTCCAGCACTGGATCCAGGGACATACAGGGAAGAACAAAATTATCTGACATCAGGGAGGAAACAGGGGGGCAACTTTCTTCCAGACGAAAGTGCTGACAGAGAGGTCATTGTTCCTCTGCTGAGACCCTCCCCCACTTCCCAGAGCTGACTGGCAGGCACCATATTTGAGTCTCCATCAACCTGGCCCACACTATTTGCAGCCCCACCCAAGCTGTTTGCAGTGTCTTGTTCATATGAATGGCCCATCCTGGATCAGGCTTCAGACTTTCCTAAAAGCTCTCAAACAAGTAGGAGCTGAACTCAGCATGCCCCATACCTCTAGATAATTGGCCCCAACCCTGGCACTTGCAGCAGCTTGCCAAGGTTCACAGCTTGGCCTCTCCTGGGCACCTCCAAGCCCAATACAAGTAGCTGCCATCTTCAGATCACTCTGTAGCTGGTGCTGGGTGGCCCCTGGCAAGGCACAGGCAGTGGCTGACTTTGTACTTCCCGGGAGGCCACAGAGCAAGTGCACCTGGTGAACAGCTTCATACCATAGCCAATTACAACTCTACCACATCCACTAGCAACACACTCCAGGGATGGAATCGGTGAGCACCAAAGCCCCACTGAAGCAAGTCCTGCTCCGTGGGGTCAGCTCCTACACAGCAGCTCTTCACCTGTAGTTACAGCTGGTCCTCAAAGCCAATTGGCCTGGGGGTCAAGTCCTCCCAGTGACGCTAACAGCAATCAAGGCTCAACTACAACAAGCCAGCGCACATAGGGGCACTCCCAGAATGCCCAGCTCAGGTGACTGGAGAGGCTGAGCCACTGGGCCCTACAGGACACCTACTACATTAGGCCCCTCTACCAATTTCAGAAGACATAGCAGCTCTACCTAAAACATAGCAACAAACACAGGGAAGCAGCCAAAATGTGAAGACAAAGAAACATGTCACAAATGAAAGAACAGAAGAAATCCCCAGAAAAAGAACTAAATGAAATGGGAGCAAGCAAATACTAGATACAGAGTTCAAAACAATAGTTATAAGGATGCTCAAGGAACTTAGTGAGAATTAAGGAAATTAGTGAAAACATCAACAACATAAAAGGACCAGTCAGAAATGAAGGATACACTAACTGAAATGAAGAATAATTCACAGGGAAACAACAGTAGAGTAGAGGACATTGAGAATCAAATCAGTGATTTAGGAATAAAAAAACACCCAATCAGAAGATCAAAAAGAAAAAAGAATCCAAAAATATGAAGACAGCATAAGGAGCCTCTGGGACAACTTCAAGCATACCAACATTCACATCATGGCGGTGCTGGAAGGAGAAGAGATGGAGGAAGAAATTAAAAATCTATATGAAGAAATAATGACAGAAAACTTCCCCTATCTGGTAGAAGAAATAGAATTACAAGTCCAGGAAGTGCAGAGAGTTCCCCACAAGAGGAACCCAAAGAGGCCTATACCAAAACACATCATAATTAAAATGCCAAAGGTTAAAGACAAGAAAGAATCTTAAAAGCAGCAAGAGAAAAGCAGTTAGTTACCTACAAGGAGCACCCATACAAATATCAGCTGATTTCTCAACAGAAACTTTGCAGGCCAGAAGGGAGTAGCAAGAAATATTCAAAGTAATGAAAGCCAAGGACCTACAACCAAGATTACTCTACCCAGCAAAGCTATCATTTAGAATTGAAGGTCAGAACTTCACAGACAAAAAAAAGCTAAGGAATTCATCACCACCAAACCAATATTACATGAGAACACTGAATCCTAACCACCAGACCACCAGGGAACCTCAAACCAGTATTACATTAATTGTTGAAGGGTCTTCTTCAATAAGAAGAAGAGGAAAATAAAAAAGGATAAAAGATAGGAACAATAAAATGGCAATAAATACATATCTATCAACAATTGAAACCTAAAAATTAAAATAAACAAACAAGGAATCTAATGAACAAAATAAACTGATTTGAATAAAATAGAACCAGAGGCATGGAAACAAAGAACAGACTGTAGAATCTCAGAGAGAAGAGGGGGTGGGATGGGAAGAAATTAACCAAAGAACTTATATTCATATATGCATTACCCATGGATACAGACAATAGGGTGGTGAAGGGGTCTGGGGTAGGGGATCCTGGTGGAGGAAGGCAATGGGGGGGAGAAGGGGGAGCGGATGGACATCTGTAATACTCAACAAGAAAGATTTTTAAAAATTAGATTAAATTAAAAAATAAACCCTGCCTTTATAATTAGTCAGAGTGTATGTATACATTGTGTGGGATACCCTATATTTATCTGGAAAATTCCAGCACAATACTTCCAAATTAGTAATGTAAGTAAAAGAGAATCAGTAAAAATATGTTCCAAGTTAGGCTGTTTTAAATCATTCCCAGTTAGGCGAAGCTTTAGAATATTATAATAGGAATGGGAATAGAATCAATGGCAATTTATGAAAAATCCAAAAAAGTATAGAGTGTATGTAATTCTCTTCTATAACTTAAGCAGCTTAGGTTAAAATTTCTTTCACCTAAAAAGTGTATTTACTTCTCTAAAATTTCAAATCAATTTGTGCTTAAATTTTTTAGAAAACAGTATTCAACTTAAACTCTTTTTCCTTGGTATGGAAGTAATTAAGTGGCTATGCATATTAACTGCCCATTCTTCCTGAAAACTTTGCACTAGTGCACTCAGACAGAGCACCTTTGCGCTATCTGTGAGAACTCCCATCTTAACACCAGAGCAAATTGATTCCCTCTGACCCAGCTTTATGAGGACTAAAACCATGAGAAGATCCTGCCAAGCTTGGTAATCCTGACTTGCTCTACTATTGCACCTCCCATCCCTGCCATTCACTACTCCCAAATTCCTCTCTTCCCTCCAGTCAACACTTTAGTAGCCATTTTTAATAAACTATCTCTGAGAAAAATATAAAAGACATGAGAAAAAAATTCTTCCAAAGAACTATTTTATCAAGCAATTTTTCCAAGTTAGACATTTCGAGTGATTCCTATGGATATTCTTGTTCTGTTTGCAATCCTCTTTATAAATGGTGACACTTAATGCATCAAACTTTATAGTGAAAAAGTCATGTAAGATGAAGAGAACAGGAGAGTCAATATTTCACTGTATCATTGTGATCTCTAGCAAGCCACCGCAACCATTCTCATAGTCTATATTTTACTCATTATTGAGATTATCAGGTTAGAGTAGGCCCTAACCTAGTCCTTCCTTCCCTGCTCCAACATTGTTTCTATGAAAATCAAAAACAGAATCATACTTAGCATATCTGAAAAATTCTTTTTAAAATATCTACATACATCTAGCCATACATACTCAAACATATAAATATCCCTTGGTGCCACTGTCAGAAACAGACTATTAGTCCCATCAAATGCACTCCTTTTTGTTATTACGTCTTATAAGAAACTACGCAAAGTGATCTACAGATTCAATGCAATCCCTATTAAAGTTCCAAAAGCCTTTTTTGCAGGATGGAAATGCCGATCTCCAGATTCATATGGAACTGCAAGAGGTCCTAATTAGCCAAAGAATTTTGAAAAAGAACAAAGTCACAGGCCTCAAACTTCTTGATTTTGAAATTTACTGCAAAGCTGCAGTAATTCAAACAGTGTGGTACTCGCAGAGGAACAGACAAAATGAAATAAAATTGAAAGTCTACGAATAAACCCATGTATCTATGCCAATGAATTTTGATAAAGGTGTGACGTTCATTCAATGAGGGGGGAAAAAAGCTTCTTTTCTTTCTTTTCTTTTTTTTGCTAATCCTCACCTAAGGATACTTTCTCCATTGATTTCCAGAGAGAGTAGAAGGGAGGGGGAGAGACAGAGAGAGAGACATCAATTCGTTGAGCCCTGACCAGCCCTTGACCAGAATCGAACCCAAGACCTCTCAGTCCGGGCCAGTGCTTTAACCACTGAGCAAACCAGCTAAGGCAAGAAAAACGTCTTCAACAATGTATGAGACAACTGTATTTGCACATAAAGTTGGACTCCTATCTCTTACCATAAACAAAAATTAACTCAAAATGGATCACTTACCTAAATAAAAGAGCCCAAACCTTAAAACCCTTAGAAAAAAAACAAAACCATAACGATAAATACACTGGTGACCTTGGATTTGACAATGGATTCTTAGACATGACACCAAAAGCAAAGAAAAAATAGATAAACTGAACTTCAAACTTAAAAAACTTCTGTCTATAAAAAGAACATTACCAAGAAACTGAAAGGACAATCTAAAAAAAGGGAGAAAATATTTGCAAATAATATATCTGAGGAGGGTTTAATGTCCTGAATATATAAAGAACTCCTAGCACTCAACAACAAAAAAAGACAACCCAATTAAAAAGTGGGCAAAGAACTTGAATAAGACAATACACAACTAGCAAATAGGAATATGAAAAGTTGAGCCCTGGCTATGTGGCTCAGTTGGTTGGAGTGTCATCCCATATACCAAAAGGTGGTGGGTTCAATCTGAGGTCGGGGTGTATGCAAGAGGAAACGGATCAATATTTCTCTCTCACATCTCTCTCTCTCTAAAAATCAATTTTTTAAAAATGAAATGTTGAATAGTAACAGACTCACAGACACAGAGAATAGACTGATGGTTGTGAGAAGAGAGGGGCATTGCGGGGGGTGGGTGGGTATAAAGGGATTAAGAAGTACTAATTGGTACTTAGAAAATAGTCACAGAGTTGTAAAGTACAACATAGAAAATATAGTCAATAATACTGTAATAACTATGTGTAGTGCCAGGTGTACTTGAAATATCGGGGGGATCTCTTTGTAAAGTATATGATTGTCTAATTATTAGACTCTAATACAACATATATTTAATGTAAACTGTCATTGAAAAATAAAAATTTTAAGAAAGACATGAAAATTTCAACATCCTTAGTCATTAAGGAAAAGCAAATCCAAACCACAATGAGATACTATTTCACAACTGATAACAGATGTAAATGAGATATTAGAATGGTTATCAATTAAAAACATAATAACCAGTGATAAAGAAAATGCAAATAAATTGTAACACTTGAACTTTGCTGGTGGGAGTATAAAATGGTGTAGTCACTGTGGAAAACAGTTTGGCACTTCCTCTAAAAGTTGAACATAGAATTACCATTAAGATCCCTAAAGTCCACTGCTACATAAATAAAAAAATACTGAAAACAGGATATCAAACAGATATTTGCACACCAATATTCATTGCAGCATTATTCACAATAGCCAAAAAGTAGAAACAATTCAAGGGTCTATCAACAGATGAATGTATTAACAAAGTGTGAGATATATATACATATATATGTATATATACAATGGAATATTAGCCACATAGTGGACTGGAGTTCTGACACATGCTACAACATGGATAAGCCTTGAAAGCATTATGCTAATTGCAATAAGCCAGTCACAAAAGGACAAATACTTTATGATTACAGTCATACGGAATAACTAGAATAGACAAGTTCATAAAGAAAGACAGTAGCCTGGCTAGTATGACTCAGTGGGTGAGTGTTGACTCATGAACCAGGAAATCACGGTTCGACTCCTGGTCGGCCAGGGCCCATGCCCAGGTTGCAAGTTCCATCTCTGGTCAGGGAGCGTTTGGGAGGCAACCAATCGATATTTCTCGCCTCTCTCTCTTTCTCTCTCTCTTTCTCAAATCAATAAACATATCCATGGTGAGGATTAAAAAAACAACACTAAAATCTCCTCCCAGGGGTGGTGATTTTAAAAGACCAACTTATCAAGAGAATTTTTGTTTGTATTAATGGCTCTGGGTTTCTTAGCAAAATTTCAGGACTTGAATAAGAGAAAGTTGAAACTCCACTTTAACCAAAGAACAGCAAACCTTTAGGGACAGAGGAAGAGTTAAGTGTGTGACTGAATTATACCATTGATAAACCTGGGACCAAGCTCTTTTCTACATTAATTAAGCAATGAAGTAACAGAAGTTGTAGTTCAAAAAACTAGGAAGAGATGAGAAAAACTAAACAAATATTACTGAAATATTTTACATCAAAGTTATGAAGACAGTCATTTTTCTGTTACCCAGCATTAATCTCATTTTATCCTTGACCATAAATTAGAGGCCACCCTCACCTTCACCCTATCTCTACATATATGAGGAAACAGAAAGAAAATTTTGCTTCCTAGTCCTCTTCCAAATAATCATTGGACACATTATACAATCAATATAAACTCTGTAATCAATACAGAGCTTAAAAGAAACTCACTAAATATAGTCCTTATTCTTTTTTTTAAAAAAAAAAATCTTTTTATTGATTGCAGAGGAAGGAACAGGGAGAGAGAGATGAAACATCAATGATGAGAATCCTTGATCCGCTGCTCCTGCATGGCCCCTATGGGGATCGCGTCCGTAACACGGGCCTGTGCCCTGACCAGGAATCAAACCATTCCTAGGTCACAGCTAACCACTGACACATTGGCTAGGCTAGTCCTTATTCGTAAGTAGTTTGTATTCTGTGGAAGATAAGTACATAAGAAGCTCATATAACAGGCAGAACAGTTAGCATCATAAGTTTAATAAAAACAATGTCATATTTTCTCCTACAATTGTATCACAGAGCCAAAATGAATTTATAGAATCTCAAAATTGAGAAAAAAACTTTAAAAATTATATAGTAAAATGTCTTTCTGCATTTTTTCCTTCCGTTTTACAGCTCAAAGTATGCCATCATCCGATGTGCTACTCAAAGGTCCTGAAACATTCTGCTCTTAGAAAAAGGCCTCCAGTGATTATAATGTTTCCTATTCTTCCCATGAGAACTGCCCCTCCAGTTCAATTCTCATTTCACAACTGGAGAAACTAAGCTACCCTACCTAAAAGCCTTAGGTTAAATCAGATGCCCGCAATGCCAGACTCTGTAAGCGCAGGCGTCTGCTCTTGGTCTTACCCTTTCTCTTGCTTTCTTCTATAGCCCTTTTCTACACTCAATAACGTAAACTCTAGTCTTTGAAGCTTCACACTTATGAGGAGTAATTCCAGGGCTGGTAATTGGTGCTGTGTGGGTAAATGTAGTGACCACATTTACCCACACAGCACCAACCCAATGACAAGTGGGGAACAGGGCTCTGCTGGATGGTGGATTCTCAGAGGTTGGCTAGGCTCGTACACTAGCTAGTTGAGTGAAAAACAGAAATCAGCTTTTGGAATTTAGAAGGCAATTCAAATGCAGCAAAAGTACAAATGACGACCAAGAACCTGAGGGTTACCCTGGACTCGTCAAAGATCTGGGTGCCAAATCTATAAAAGCCTAGCCTGTTCGGCAGCTGCTGCCAGGACTTCAACCAGAAGAACATCTGCTTCTTTGAAATGCCACTCATAATACCACATACCAAGATAAACAAAGATATTTTTAAAGTTTAAACTCCTTAATTTTTAAAGTGACATAGCTTTTTTAACCTTGAATTAAAATATTTTTTTCAAATTAATCGCAGTCTTCTAGTCATTTCAGTCCTTCTATATGTGCATACTTATCTATTGTACAAGACACAAATATAAATACACATATATGAATAATTGTCTTTCAAAAACAAGCAAGATGTAGGTAACAGTTACTAATGAGACTTGGCCTGTTAGGAAAGTGGTTTGAAAGACGGCATAAAAACCTATTAGCCCTTTCTATACTAGATACCAGCCTTTCATAAGAGGCTATAAAATCAGAGAGAGAGAAGATAGGGAAAGACAGAGAAGTATGGTATATGTATTTAAGAATGCTGACAGTCTTCTGATTCTAGACTGCATGAACATTTAATTATTACAGACTATTTTAAATCCTTCTAAATTGTTCTGTGTAAATACACTGTGAAGCCTGCCTCTCAACTATTTAACCTCAATGTATTTCAGAGTGCCCTTATAATCTTACATTAAACAACCAAAAGTGACAACTAAAAGTGATGCAGATTCACTCTGGTCCAATCTATTGGTTCTCTGAGATATTTTAAAAAAACAAAACAAAAACAAAAACAACCTCACAGCAAATGATTTATGCAAAGACCACTTGCAGGGTAACAAGCAGAGTATTCCTATATGCTCAGATGTCCTTAGCATGACCTAATTTAGGAATTGTTCCTCAAAAAACAGTTTAACAATCCAGATTCGCATTCCCATTACATTAAACTTTTTGCTAAACTTTTTGTATAGTACAAAATAAGAATTACAAATTGCTCCTAAAATTGAAGTAAGTTCAATATTTTCAGAGGCAGAAAAATGAGTGACTTTATAATATCAAAAATGTGCAGAGGAAAGAACCAAATAGCCTCGTAAACATTCTTTCAAGTTCAAGTCACACAACAAGAAAGCACAAATGTTTGGTAATATAAAGTCTTACCTAGTTCTCATAGATACCCATAGGTAATGACACACCACACAGGGTGTTGCAGGCTCTTGCTCTGGTCAGGCCATCCTGTTCTAAGTTTCTGTGACCACATGTTCCCCACCCAAGTTGATTCAAGAGCACTTTCTACCAACGTGAGTTTCTACGAAAGGCAGTCGCTGAGCACAGAAGCCTCTTCTATCGGGTCCCTAAACGCGCCCTTTGTATGGGCCTCCACATTCTTGTTGTGCGTCAGAACTGCCCCGTGGAATGCAATGCCTCCGTATTGGAATGTAAACTTATTCATGCCAGGCTATACCCCGTGGGGGAACACACAGCAACCATACTGAGATTATACTGGCAGGCAAGCCTAATGCACAAAATGATTAAAAATGTCGTGCTCTCGATATAAATGGTTCCTACTTTCATCTCTAGGAAATGATAAGCAGTTAACTAAATTTTACATTCTTCCTTTAAAAGCTGATCAAATGACTGTAACGATGCTCCTAAACCAAAAATCTATGTATTTATTTTGGACTTACAAAAAATATTCACGACATTGTCTTTAGATAGCAAAGGAGCAATTAACTTTAAGGGAAAAAAAAATCTAACAAGAAACTGCTGATGCCATTAATTCCATTCTCAGAAATCAGTAGAATATACCGGAATAAATTTTAATAGAAGTATAAGTGGAAAGTGGTTTGAAAGACAGTGTAAAAATGCATTTAATCTTTTTTAATATTTTATCCTCACTCATTTGTTCAACAAAAAAAGGAAAGAACAACTATTTAAAACAAAAACATATACAACACCAAGCACACATTTGAGTTGTGTGTGTAAATTACAAACTGTTTATAAAGCATGGCCTTTAACAGGCTCCTATTTCAGTAGTAACTACTGGGGAAAACTAAGCATACAATTAAGCTTCCCTAAATCTGTCTCAAGGCTCATTTAGAAATATTTTAACAATCATCACCCTGTACAAATTAACAGAGGTTTGTTCCCTCTGCTCAGTGAATCTCAACATTCAACCTTTGCTTATAAAAACAGAGCACACGGGAAAAAATTACAAGCGAGGGCCTCATAGCTGTGTTTTCCCCCTCTGTTCAAGTCTCGGTAGCCTGCTGTCTACTTAACTACAAAAGTACTAAACATTTGATATTTATGCTATTAACATTTTAATTCCTTTAAAAAAAAATCTAACCTGCACTGTCTTCAATAGTATCTTTGAAGCAATGGCACTGCCACCTTCCATGAGCTCTTTTCTCTGCAGCAATGAGCACTCCCCATTTCCCTGTGTATTTTCTCTCAGTGAGTCCACGCGGCGGCTGGAGCTTGAGCAGAGAGCCAACATTCCTTCTGACGGCTAATTTCCTGCTTCGATGACCCACCCACCCCTCCTGGCTGCCGTTATGTGTCACGCATGTTGTATGGGCACTGTTTCCGCATACCAGCCTCATGACCTCAGCGGCTGCCTGACAGACGCTCTTTATCAATTTCTATTAATTCATTATCTACTCTCTTGTAAGTCAAGGGCAAGTAGGAAAATCTGCAATGTCTGCTCTCCTATGAGTCTTCAAGGTCAAACCCTTAGATGTGCTCTGCAGTGCAATTTTGTTATTAAAATTTACTCAAGCTGTGCTACACACATTGCTCTCCACCAAAGGAATGCTGAATTGTATACCTGGCTTGAGGGATTATCATGGAAAAGACCAGCATAAATTTATATCAAAACAACATGGGAAAAGTTGCAAGAAGCTGCTTTGCCTCTCGTCTTTCCATTCAAGAGTAAAAAGGTGGATCTTACCTCACAGCTGTGCTGGGGTGAAGAGAGCAAGCAGTTTTTCTCTCTTGCCACAATATAACCAGCAAAGGACAGTGGTGTGGTGAGGACTACACTTTGGTGGTGTCTATGTCCTCGTGACCACACTGCGAGAGAACAGCTCAGCTAAATTGATCTGCTGCTATCAGTCTACACAGTGGCACAAACAGGTCTCTGCTGATCACAGTGCTTTGTACGCAGATGGCAGCCGATCAGTTTGTATAAAAGTTATGGTCCATAACAGCTTTCCCCTTCAGCATGTAGACACACGCCTTTTCCAAAAATGCCTTTGTTAAATGTTCACTTTGCATTGTGCACAGCTCGTCGCGTATGTGTGGAAGAGACAAAGAAGCTTAGCTCTAAAATATTATCTAAAAATGACCAAAAAGATCTATGTAACTTGTCAATGAGAAAAAACGGTAGATGAATTCAAATGAATTGTTGAGGTTAGCCCTAAATCAGAAAGAACCTGAACTGATCTCAAGAATCAAACAAGATCTCAAGAATGCCAACCATGTCTGATATTCTTTAAAGTCATATGAATGGCACCAAAACCCAGTCACCAGCCTCCCAAAAACTTGGCATAGACCATAAGAGAAGTTGAAATAATAGGCATGTCTTTCTAAGGGTGAACCTGAATAATTCAGTCTACTTGAATAATATTGCATTAATAAAATTTAAAAGTTAAAAAAACACACCACATTTCCAAGAAAGGAAAAGTATAAACTCACATATATATATAATTTCTTATGAAGATATCAAGTAACAACTGTCAATTTATTTAAAGCATCTGAATGAAACATGGACATTACTCACAAGCCATACTTATCTTGTTTCATTTTGTTTTGTAGGTAATTGTTTTGTAGATAATTTTTCCTTCTAATTCTACCAAACGTAACACTGGCATATTGTTTAACCTCTGCTTCAGATCTTACCTTATAGACTGAGGTAATAAAAACCTACTACTTATCATAAAAAATAAAATACTTAGGAATAAATTTCATAAAGGGTGTGCATGACTTGTACACTAACAACTACAAAGCAATGCTAATCTTGCAAAAGGAAATTATATAAGACAAATAAATTATGAGATATACCAGGTTCATGGTTTGGAGGGCTCAATATTGTTAAAATAGTAAACCTTCCCAAATTGATCTATAAATCCAGTGCAATTCCAATCAAATCCTAACAACATTTGGCAATGACGGGCTGATTTTAAAATTAAAGGCTAAGATATAGAAAAGTTAAAACAATTTTTATAAAGAACAAAGATGGGGATGTAACTACATAAATTTCAAAAGTTACTATAAAGTAACACAAATGAAGACAATGTGGTATAGGTATGACATGTGGAGCAATGTAGAACAGAAGAAAGATTCCAGAAATAGACCTAAACAACTATGGTCAATTGATTTTTAACAAATGTACCCAGGCACATTAATGAATAAATATTATTTTCAATAAATGGTCCTGAAACAACTAAATATCTGTATGTAAAAACATAAATCTTAACCCTTAACTTATATTATACATGAAGTTAAATCAAAATGAATCTCATATCTGAATGGAAAAGCTAAAACTATTAATTTTCTAGAAAAACATGAGAAAGCCTTTGACATAAGGTTATGAAAAAATTTCTTAAACAGGACACCAAAAGTATAAACTATAAAAGAAAACATTAACAAAATGGACCTTCATTAAGATGCAAAGTTTTTGCTTTTAAAAGGCATAATTAAGAAAAAGGCAGAAAGGGATCCAAGATGGAGAAGTAGGTGGAAGTTACACTCACCTCCTCCCAGGACCAAACGGTAATTACAACTAAAATATAGAGCAATCAACCTGAATAACCAACTGGAGACTAGGTGGACAGAAATCTTATAACCAAGAATTTAGAGAAGAAGCCACATCAAGATTGGTAAGCAGGGCAAAGATGAAAAGGCCCCGCACCCACATGCTGGGCTTTCAAGCCCAAAGCACCAGAGCTGGAAAGAGGTGTCCACATTACATCTGGCCATGAGAATCAGCGAGTATTCTGTCCATTAGGGAGAGATGGGAGTCTGCTAGAAACCCAGGCGCCCTCTTAGAGGACTCCAGCAGCGGGAGGGCCACTCAGAGCAAACTGAAGTCATGTGAGGCGAGATAGTGGAGTGTGTGGCCTGGAGAGAGAACTAAAGGGACAGCCCCCAGAGTTCCTGTGCTGAGTCTCCCATACTGCACACAGAAGCCACGTTTCCTGGGACAAGCACTCCCCTCCCTGTGGCATCAGCCTGGGGAAATGCAATAGCCCAACTCCCCCTCCCTGTTGCCTCACCCTGCTGAGCTTATGCCCTGCGGAAGAGTCAGCTGCCTGGCCCATGGAGTAGAGGTCCAAGTGACTCAGGGGGCGTCAGTAACTGAGTGGTATTGCTCTGGGGCGAGGGCTAGCCCTCCCAGCCTAGTGCCTGACCAGTACCTCCTGAAGGGAAGATCCACTAGCCCCACCCTCCCAATGTCCCACCCTGTCAAGATTGCACCCTACAGAATCGTCAGCAGCTGTGGCCAGCTTGGGCCTATGATACAAACTTTCTAGGAAGGCTACTGAGGAGGTTTGGACAGAATTGGGGAGAAAATGAACTGTTTATCTCTAGGGAAGGTGCCATTTTTCCCTCACAAAACCGAACTGCACCCTGAAACCCTGCCCCACCACAAAGGTTTGCAGTCACTAAGTGGGTGGTGGCTGGAAGTGGTGTTCCCATCGCATTAGTGATGTAGAAGACTAGGTAGCAGCCCGGCTGGTGTGGCTCAGTGGTTGAATGTCAACCTATGAACCAGGAGGTCACAGTTCGATTCCTGGTCAGGGCATGTGCCCAGGTTGTGGGCTCGATCCCCAATGTGGGGTGTGCAGGAGACAGAAGATCAATGATTCTTTCTCATTATTGATGTTTCTCTCACTCTCCCCCTCTCCCTTCCTCGCCAAAATCAATAAAACTATATATTTTTTTAAATGAAAGAAAAAATAGAGGAACATAGTTATAAAGAATAAAATGGCAATAAATACATACTTATCAATAATTACTTTCAGTGTAAGTAGATTAAGTGCTCCAATCAAAAGACATAGGGTAGCTGAATGGATAAGAATACAAGGCCTAAATGTATACTTTCTACAATAGACCCATCTCAGAACAAAAGACTAAAAGTAAGAAGATGGAAACATATTTCATGTAATTTAAAAAAGAAAAAAGAACAGCTGCAGTGACTCAGTGGTTGATTGTCAACCTGTGAACCAGGAGGTCACGGTTTGATTCCCAGTCAGGGCACATGCCTGGGTTGCAGACTTGATCCCCCAATCCTGCAGGAGGCAGCCGATCAATGATTCTCTCTCATCACTGAAGTTTCCCCCTATAGGAAGCAACCCATATATGTTTCCTCCCCTCCCCTCCCCCCCCCTCCCCTCTTCTCTCTCTCTCTCTCTCTCTCTCTCTCTCTCTTCCTCCCTGAAATCAATAAAGATGTACTGGGAGGGGAAAAAAGAAAAAGCTGGGGTAGCAAAATGTATATTAGACAAAATAGACTTTAAAGCAGACTTTGGTAAGAGACAAGGGACATTATATAATGATAAAGGAATCAATCAAACAAGAGTATATATATAACCCTTATAAACAATTATGAATCTAAACTAGGAGGCACCAAAATGTATAAAGCAAATCTTGATGGGCATAAATTAGAGATTTTAATACTACATAGATGTTAATGGATAGATCTAGACAGAAAAGCAACAAGGAAACAGCAGTCTTAACACACTAGACAAGATAGATTTAATTGATATTTTCAGAGCATTTCACCCCAAAGCACCAGAATATAAATTCTTTTCAAGTGCACATAGAACATTTTCTAGGATACTAGACCACATGTTAAGACATAAAATAAATCTCAATAAATTTAAAAAGACTGAAATCATATCAGGCATCTTCTCCAACCACAGTGCTACGAAACTAGAAATCAATTATAAGAAAAAAAGCAAACTGAAAAACACAGAGACACATGGAGGATAAATAACATGTTACTAAACAATGAATGGGTTAACAATGAGATCAAGGGAAAAATCAAAAGACACCTTGAGACAAATGAAAATGAAAACACAAAACACAAAATCTATGGGACACAGTGAAAGCACTCCTGAGAGGAAAATACATAGCACTCAGGCCTACCTCAAGAAAGAAACAAACAAAAATCTCAAATAAACAATCTCACCTTTCACCTAAACGAACTAGAAAAAGAAGAACAAACAAAGCCCAAGTGAGTAGAAGGAAGGAAATAATAAAGATCAGAGAGGAGATAAATGAAATACTCTAAAAAGACAATACAAAAGATCACTGAAACCAAGAACTGATTCTTTGCAAAGATCAACAAGATTGATAAACCTTTTACCAGATTCATCAAAAAACAAAGAGAGAGATCCCCAAATAAATAAAATCAGAAATAAAAGTAACAACTGACACGACAGAAATACAAAGGATTATAAGAAAATATGAACAACTATATGCCAACATATTAGAAAATCTCAAAGAAATTGATTAATTCTTAGAAATATGCAATCTTCTAAAACTGAATCAAGAAGAAACAGAAATTCTGAACAGACTGATTACAACTAACAAAACTGAAGTAGTAATCAAAAAACTTCCAACAAACAAAAGTCCTGGGCCAGGTGGATCCATGGGTAAATTTAGCAAACACTCAAAAGAATTAGCATCTATCCTTCTCAAACTACTCCAAAAAATTCAAGAGGAAAGAACACTCCTAAGCTTTTTCATTAAATATATAGTTTTATTGATTTCAGAGAGGAAGAGAGAGGAGAGAGAGAAACATCAATGATGAGAGAGAATTATTGATCGGCTGCCTCCTGCACATCCCACACTGGGGATCGAGCCCGCAACCTGGGCATATGCCCTGACCAGGAATTGAACCGTGACCTCCTGGTTCATTGGTCAATGCTCAACCACTGAGCCACACAAGCTGGGCTCCTAAGCTCATTTTAAGAGACCAGCATTATCTTGATTATGAAACCAGATCAAGACACTACAAAGAATGAAAATTATAGGTCAATATCCCTGATGAACAGATGCAAAAATCCTCAACAAAATATTAGCAAACCAAATCAGCAATATCTTTAGCCCCAATGATGATTCCATACACAAAATTCATTACATGTAAAGATTTTTTAAAATTCACTTAAATGGGATAATGATTATAAAAACCTAAAGGTCCTATTCACAGAAACTCTTATTTCTGTATTTCCTAAATTATATAGTAAGTTAAAATTTAAGATCAGTTGACAGAGTGGTAAACTGAAATGGCCTCAGGATTCCTAATAACAATTATTATTTCATACCATAAATCCATCATGGCAGAAGAAGACCTCTGAGATATATATATATACCTATATGAATCCTGGGATACATATGATTTACACTGATGAAATGAAATACATTCAACTTAAATATTTCCTATTTGTAAAACTGAATTAAGTATAAATACTTAATGATGGTTTTCTAAATTCACCTTAAAAAACCAAAACATAATTTTATTTTTTACTTTTTATTAAATTTATTGGGTGAAATTGGTTAGTAAAATTATATAGGTTTCAGGTATACAATTCTACAATACATCATGTGTATATTATACTGTGTGTTCACCCAAAGAACAATTTCAAAAAAATAGAAAAGCATTTGAAAGATTTTGACCAATGCCCTAATATTTTATTTATATAACAATATTCAATTAAGTAATAATAAAGTTATCTTTTTATAAATTCAATTTTTTAAAAATTGTACTTTACATTCAATATTATTTTGGGTTATTTTCAGATGTACAGCATAGTGGTTAGACAACTGTCATATACTTTACAAAGTGATCCCCTTGATATTTCCAGTAGCCACCTGGCATCATTCATAGTTATTACAATAATATTGACTATATTTCCTATGCTGTACTTTATATCACCATGATTATTCTGTAACTATCAATCTGTACTGCTCAATCTCTTCACCTTTTTCACCCAGTCCTGCACGCCCCTTACTGGGGACTGAGCCTGCAACCCAGGCATGTGCCCTGACCAGGAATTGAACCATGACCTCCTGGTTCATAGGTCAACACTCAACCACTGAGCCACGCAGGCCAAGCTATGACAAAGTTATCTTAATGAAACTAACACACTAGGAAGTTTATAGTTATTAAATATAAAGTAAGTCATCGATAAAAAAATAAATTTAATTGCAAAAACACCTAACCCCTATGAAACCATAAATGTGTGGCAAAAGTCAGAAATATCTAAGGAAACCCATAACTTTTAATATGTTAGACTTATAGTTCATATTCTAATCAGTAATAAATATTAAACAGATAGTTTTAAAACCCACATTATATTTAAATTTTAACAAGAAAGAAATTATATGCATGTCTAAGCTATTATTTTACATTATTTATTTCAACTATTTTTACTCTTCAAGTACTATTAAACATTTTTCAGTACATCCAAAAAATAGTCAGATATATAATATAGAATAAATTTATTTTCTTTAACATTCAAATATATAATTTTGTTGGCTTTAACATATATTTAATTATATATAAATATATACAATTTCTATATGTGTATATATATTTTAATTCATGATACAAATAAAAAAGAGAATCCCTGAACTATGACTAATTGGAAATTTTAGTTTTATAAAGACATTCTGATTTCACCACATATAATTTCCTTCACATATAAATCTTTCTCTTAAAAATATCTTTCCTCTTGTTATTTTGTTAGTGTTCTCAGTACTGAAAGTGTGCTTCTTTAAACAAAAACAAATTTAGTTGCTATATGTGTAAGAGACTTTGAATTCCTAGGGTAAGACAGTAATTCACACATCCCTCCAACCCACCCGACCCCCAAAATAACTGGCACAAGCAAGGGTTGTGAATTCCTTTACACCTAACAGCAGATAAGCAATTCCAACATTTTACTGAGACATACTGTATTTCACTGACACACACATCAGACTTTAAAACCTTTATGAAATATAAAATTTACTTCTGCAAGAGAAATCCAAACATCACTGCAAATAAGGATTTCTAGGGTGAACTCACATACTCATTTACACCAAGGATCATCAATGACAGATTCCCTTACTGGAGATCTCAAACATAAGATGACCTGAGATACCACATCAACTACACACACAAAAACAGCAGAGTCCCTCTCTGTAAGGCTATGTACTTACTTTGTTGAGACACTACCAAAGCCAGTATTCCAAGGACTACGAAAGCTTGCATCTATACGTACAGCACATCTGTGAAGTTGTAGTTATAGCAACCAAATTCCCAACTTGATCCAGCAATTGAACTCCCTCTCCAGAGAACAGTTTTGCTCTGCAGAGAACAGTTTTGCTCTGTGCATCAGGTATCACATCAGAATATGATTTAAAAGGGCAGGGGTGGTCTTTAAAAAATGCTTAAAAATCACGTTAGCTTTCCAGGATGAAGACGTTTCAAACTGGAGCAGAAAGTACAACTAATCCCCAAAGGATGAACATTTTAGTATACTTCATTTTATCATTTACATATTTAACTCTACTCCTTTAATTTACTAGAGACCTATCTTATCTAAAATTTAACACAGACTATATTTATGTCAAGTGCAACTAAACTCTCCCTTTAATACATCAACTCTAGTCAAACCAAGTTCACAGGTTTCATAATCTTACTTGCCTTACTTGGAACTCTTTCCCAGCATGTCCTGAAAAATCTTTCATATATATCTTTACCTCATGTGTCATGGGAATACCTGGACTTGAGTCAACTTTAGGTAGGACAAGTAGGAATTATGGATGATGCAAGACCTGAAGGAGTGTGGCTAAGCTCAGAAAGTGTGAGCCTAGGACTAAGGAGAAGAATGATCTGGAGATTTTAAAAAAAGGCAATTAAACTAAGAGAACGTGAGGGAAAACTAAAGAGCAAGTGTAACAGAGGCTACTGGTTGCCTACTCCAACACCCATGCTCCTCTTTCTCCTTAGAAGGGTATTTTTATATTACTATTTTTAGTGGAGCACATTGCATCTCGGAATAAAACACATGTTACATGTCTCAGGCTCCTGGGTGGCCTGAATTTGTACACTACATTCTGGACAATGAGCTATAAAAAGGGATGTTTCAAAAAATGTGATTTGGGTGGAAGTTAACTTTTTTCTCTTCGGCCTTTCCTCCTGCTTCTGGCTTCCACCACAGACAACCTAGCTGGAGGTGGGTAGCCATCCTGTGCTATGAACCCATGACCTGAAGATGGAAGCTATGAGCTGGCAGAAATATGGAAGGAAGCCTGTAAACATTTCATACTGTGGAGCCACCAGACCATCCTGGACCAACTACCTTCAGGGTTCTTTTACATGAGAGAACAATTAGCTCCTGCTGTGTCTATGCAACCAAAACTAGCTGTAATTGATACAGTAAGCAAAATGATATCCAACAATATGCCAATTGCCCTTCCCCCCTCTCTGCACTCCTGCACAGATGGACTGGTCCCAGCTTCTCATGAACTGTCCCCAGACTCCTTCTTCCATTATGTTGCAGCCTCATTCTCTTCCCTGATTCTTCTTCTCTCCATTAACCTGACATCCAATAAATCATGGACTACCATGTAATTATTTCTAAAAGGGAATGTGTTAGCATAAGTCATCTGAGCTCATTATACAAGGGATCAACAAGAAAATGTCTGTGCTTTTTAACAATCACATGGTGACACTATGGAGGATTGAAGGCATATGAGGAGCTACTTAAATAAAGCAGGTGACACCTGAACAAAGGCAGCGGAGTGTGGATTCAGGCAGTTGATCTAATCCATACTGCCATGTCTAACTCTGAAATGTTATTTACTAAAAAAAAAAAAAAAATTGTCAGGGGATAAAAGTGAGGTCAGAACTGAGACTCACAGAAATTTCTATAGTAAGTGACAAGCAGGTTATTTAAGTCATTAGAGATAGGAACAGCAGGTGGTCACGCAGAATTGCAGGCGTTTGTTGCATCCCAGATATGGTATCTAGAGTGCAAGGGACCTGGAGCAAATTCACATAGAGATACAGGTGTTCCACATACACCCTAACTCCTACACCCTTCTCTCCCTTTAGTGTATGCAACAGGCAAAGTACAAACTCCAGCAACACCCAACCACCCATCTTCTCAATGCCTGCCCCTAACAGCTGAAATTTGATAGGAAAAAAGAAGAAAAAATAAATAAATCTATGACCACAAATATCAAGTGGGCACTCAGCATTACTTTTGTTTCACAACTTCTCTCTCTCTTTCAAACTCCTCAATACCCACCACTGAACTCCCAAATATACGGACCTACGCCTTTTATCCTAAACCTGTGTGAAAAGGGTGATGCTCTTTCACTCTTTCCAAAGCTAACAGCTCTCCACCTTGTGGGTTTCATCCACACCTGCAATGACCTCCGCTCTTTCCTATCATATCTACTTACTCTTCTTAAATCTTCTCTCCGTCAACATACAAATGCGCACTAGCATCTTCTCATTGAAAAGAAACAAGTCCCTCTTGACTTCACAGCTCCCAGCCACCACCCCTGTTTCCCTGCTTCTCTTCACAATAAAATTCCTCATTTTGATGAAATTTCTCTTTGGCCAATTCCTTATCTTCCCACTGTCTCCTCAACCAAAGTGATGTCTCTATTTTCACCTTATTGCATATCCCTGCAGCACCAGACAAATGACCCCTCTTCCTTCTCAAATCTGCACTTTTATCTCTTGGCTCTGATGACACACAAGCAGCATCATATTCTAGGCAAGCACATAGAAGGCACTTAATAATATCTGTAGGATGAATGAGACAAGGACACGCATATAAAGAATTGCAGGTGAGCAATTTAGAAGACAGGTCGGGATAGAAGGGCCCATTAATATTAATTAGGCATCAAGTTGATGACTCTCTTGAAAAGACATAACTAATAGCCTAAAGTAATGTTTAATTCTAGAAATTAACTCTAGTCATTTTACTCATCACTTTTGATAATCCTTTTGGTAAACAATTCTCTTAAGATATGAAGTTTTTTTGGATACTATTTCTTGTGGTGATTAGGTTTTACACATTAATATTTTAAAAGGACAATACAATTACCATTCATTCTTGATAACTCTTAGTAATTACTTAACCTATGAAGTAGAATACTTTGGCACTCTTGATACAGATATGTCAGTTTTTTTTAAACTGCTGCTGGAGTAGGTGTGGGGAGAAATAACTGTAGAAGACACACACAACACACACATGCATATTTATTTATATATGTGTGTGTGTATATATTTCAATTCAACTATATATTGTTATTCATATATGTTCATATGTATAAATCAAGTTGAACATTTTTAAGTTAAAATAGAAGTAACATTTCTATTTACTGACTATTATCATTAGCTGGCCAACTATATACAGGCCCCCAAACAACTGTTTCTACAAAATAATGTGGTAATGGGTAGTATAAGACAATGCCTGAGGTAATGAGTTCTTATACAACTTGTCAGTCCTTACTAATTCTGCCATCATCCACTAACTTTAGGTCATTCCAAATACAAATTTAACAAGGTCTTATGTTTTCTCTTGGAAGGGAAGGGACACATTTTTTTATTTAAAGAAATAAACAGCTTTTAATAATGCTGGCTATAAAGAAAACTTCTTAACTTATGCATCATCTCATTTAATCCTGTTTCTTCCCATGGCAGGAGAGAAGGTATGTCAGACAAATACTTCATTTGTAAAACTCAATGTGGACAGTTTAAGGTGATTTATCCTTTTTCTTTTGTGTGTTTTTATTTTATTATTTTTCCCATTCCTTCTTTAATAACCACTCTTTCCCTTCCATGCTTAATCTGTGCTCCCATTGCTGAGATTTTGCCAACACCTGAAGGTCAATCTTACCTCTAATATACCATTTTCAGAACTCTGATCTTATTTTTCTTCATACCTTTTGGATAAATTTAAGGTCCAGTAAAGTTACCCGCCTTTCCATCACGTAATTCACTAGTGAGTTATTTTTAAAATGCCACACTCCCTTCTCCAAAAAAGGTGTCACATGACATAACAAATTTATACTCTTTAAAGAGTATGATTTTTCTAATCCTATATAGCTCTTCACATAAAATAAGAAATACTAGGTAATGTGTCTTCAGTCTCTACTGCATACAGAATTATTGGCCCATTGTTTCTCCCTTTTTCATTACTATAAAAAACACCAGGTTCTCAGCGCAATCAATTAACTTACCATGTAGCACTGGCAAGCATAAAGTAGGCCTGTGCTTTTTAAACTCAAGTAGCTCATTGTTTGTCATGTGAATCATAATGAGAATAGTATTTCAGCCTCTCAGAACTGATTAGTTAAATGTCTTGTTTTCCCACTTATCTTCATGAAAGCTGCCAGCTCTAATTTAAAATGTGATCTTGGAGAGGACCATAGCAAAATTTTAATTTTTAAATTGTGGATATATTTGGTCTCAATGAAAGAGAAGCACTAATTGCAAATGGACACTGTCAACATAGTACAAATAAATTATGTGCGCATTTCTCTCAACCTCCTGCCAACGTTACCTGACACTTAATTCACCAACAGTCGGCCAAGTTATGCAGCTTTGTAAACTAGACTTCTCATTAATGCCAAAGTCACCAACGCCTTCCCAACGATTTTATGCCCTAAAATGCATTTCTATTCTAGATAACTCGATCCTATTCTTGTGCCTTCACTCCAACTCTCAACCCTATCTCTGTGCCATTACTCATGCTCTTGACTACACCCAGATTTCACCTCCAACCACTGCCCAGCAATCTAAATCATAAAACCCCCTCAAAATTCACTTCCTTAAGTTAAAGCCACCCTTAATTACCACCTACTTACATTAAAATGCCCCTATCTTTGAAGGGGTTTTGCATCCTTAGTCTTCACTATATCAATTTATACTGTATTATTTAATGAAACCTGGGCAATTTTTTCATGTTTCACATAAAACTGCCTCCTCTCCGCAACCAGAAATTAAGCTACATGACGGCACAAAGTAGACCATCTTGCTTCCTTTGTATACTCCAAAACGTACTGCAGATACCGACAGTAAGGAGGACTTAATACAAGTTTCAATCAATGTTTCAAATAACATGGAAATGTGCCTCAAAATTTGAACTCTACCAAATCTATTTTAGAATGAGACAGAAGAATCCATAAACATTAAAGGGACCCATGAACCAATCCTAACTTCTGGTGGCATTTCAGCAGTTTCAACGGACAGTGCTGGCCAGATAGAGGCATCATTTCTCACAACTTTTGTACCGTCTGCCCCTGACATAACCTGGCAGCTGGACCCTCATGTCATGCACTGGAGGCCCCAGCCCTCTCCAGAGGTGTTTGTCCCTAATCCCTCTGGCTCCCAGGCTTAATTACAACCCTTCTCTTGGTATCTTCCAATTTCTTTCCCTTAAACCTTACTGCCCCTATCCTGGCCCCACATGGATAAGAAGTGAAGAGCTTGTTTACCAATTGCTCTATTTTTATTGCTCTGACAGTTTTCTACTGTCAGAGCAATAAAAATATTGTTTATGATTAAATATGGTGTGCAAGACAATTTCTATTAAAAGGCCCCTTCTGGGCGGCCTCTACGGTGAAATTGATTCGACTGAGAAAACCAGGCTCCACGTTTTAATGAGTGATTATTTTCCAGGATTGTGACCAACATATATTCAAAGAAGTATCTGTATAACAATGCCTCGTGTCTTTATGTATTTTATTGTTTTAATTTTAATCCTCACCAAGGATATTTTTTCCCATTGATTTCTAAAGAGAGAGTGGGAGGGAGGGAAGAGGGGAAGAGAGAGAAACATCCACATGAGAGAGACACATCAATTGGTTGCCTCCCACATGCACCCCTACCAGGGCTAGGGAACCTGCAACTACGTGCCCTTGACCAGGAATTGAACCTGCGACCCTTCGGTCCGAGGGATGACACTCTAATCACTGAGCCAAATCAGTCAACGCACTTCCTGTCATTAATAGCTAGTGTTTTGTTTTTTGTTTTTGCAAATAGATGTAAAAATGATTTCTATATTAGTAGAAAAAGATCCTAACTCTATGAGTTAATATACAACCAAGGTAAACTATTCCCTTCTCTAACAAATAATCCAAACACCAAGTTGAAAGTTTAGAAACACAGTCTAAGCCTGAAGCCTATCTTTAATATCTAAACTAGAATTCTCAGCCTTTCAAAGAAGACAGCAGCCAAAAAGTAACATTAGTCCAAGTTATTTAATATTGTGACTTTACTATAAAATAGGCTTCAACATTTAAAGAGTCAGGCAATTTTAGAAGTGAGACATTTTAAAGTATATAACCATTTTTATTGCAGTGCCTTAAATACACTGATTTAGACCGCAGTAGGGCAATAAACATTATTAATATTTTCCTGCCCTTATGCAGAACAAACCAAAAATACATTAAGAAAACCATTTCCAAACCTGCAACTTTATATAAGATTATTTGCATTCTACTGCCTTCCAGCCCCACTGCTATTGCAAATGATGCCTTTGAAAAAACTACCTTATCCAGATACTTCACTACTTTCTGCCTGTCACTGTTTATATATACCAACCTACTATGACTATGGATACCAATAGCATGTCACAGAATTGTGCAGCACACAACCTGCACAACTTAGTGACCACACTGCTTTGCCTACAGGAAAAACACAGAGTTCACACCATTTGGATATTCATCTCTGGCCAATGTCCCCTCTGGCATGTTCCTAAATGAGAATCAGAACCTTTGCTGCATTCCTAAATTACCTTTGCCCACTATCTTTGTGATCATACAAAGAAACTGAGTTTACTTTTAAATAAGACTTTAAGAAAATAGAACTATAAATCGTAAAGTGCCGCAAGAATAAAAATTATATTCCAAACAAAGAGTTTAGCTCTATCTCAGGGTGACATAATATGTAGCACCATATTATAGCCACATGTACAAATACCAATGTTTCAAAACTTGATAAATCTAACAGATTTACAAGAAAAATCACAAAAACATTTGTATCACTGGAATTGCTTAGAGCAGTGGTTCTCAACCTTCTGGCCCTTTAAATACAGTTCCTCATGTTGTGACCCAACCATAAAATTATTTTCGTTGCTACTTCATAACTGTAATGTTCTACTGTTATGAATCATAACGTACATATCTGATATGTAGGATGGTCTTAGGCGACCCCTGTGAAAGGGTCGTTCGACCGCCAAAGGGGTCGCGCCCCACAGGTTGAGAACCGCTGGCTTAGAGTGAGGAGGAGTGAGGAAGCTGTCAATGGAAGTCCCACAGGAAGTCAGAAGCTCCATAAATGTTATAAACCTCATCAAGGAATAATATTCATTTTTAAACAACCAAAGTAAAAATAATCAACCAAAACAACCTTTCTCTGTTTAAAAAGAAAATGAATAAATTTTTAAATAATAAAAACATAAAAGGCTGACTTAAATGGCAATTGAGGAATTCAATACAGCTAATGAAATCTGGAAGCCAAATGACAGATTTTCTGCCATGTGTAACTCCCTTCTCAAGTGATGATATCGGTCTTAAAGCAATTTCATGAGAATTAGTTAAAAAATATGAAACTTCAAAGTACTTTGATTTATAACTAACTAGTAAGGGTAAGTTACCTGTCAAAATGAGTCAAAATTTTCAAGAGAATGATCAAATTACTTATCATATATACTGATAACCAATTTCTAGGCTAACATAAAATCATGGTAAATGTGGAGAATCATCTGTGAATTCATCATTTTATAAAACCAGCAGACTATTACTAACACCTAAGCCATATTATTCTTTAATCAAACCTCAATATTTTCTGGAGAGAGACATATATATGACTCACTAATGTCAACTTTTAGCGAAGTACCACGTAGAGACTCTTTCACATTAAAACAATCTCTGCACTATTCCTAAGGCAACATCTCCAAAGGAAACAAACAACTTGGAAAGAGCAAATGTCACCAGGTGCAACATGAAGGAATAACCTATATATAGTCCTAGCTTGTCACTCAGTCTGAAACACCATTCCTTCCCTCATCCCATTAAAGTACTGACTTGCAAGCATTTGACATGCAGCCAGGGAAAGAGTAACTTATGTCATCTTTTAAAATAATTAGACATCGAGTCCAAAACATGTGTTCATGAAATAGGTCTGAACTGCAAGTCCTCTTTCCTCTAGAACAACAGCTTTCTGAACATTAGGTTCCCATTCCACAAGATAGAATGAGCTGTTGCTTGACGAGCTGAGGATGGCTGGTAGTCCAGGAAGACCACCTCAGGCTCCTCCAGGGTGCTAGCACTGTGGGCTGCAGACTGAGTTTGTACAACAGACCTTGCAACAAGATGATGAGGAGCCACTAAGCTCTGTTCTCTTTAAGATGCATCAATTTCAAATCAGATTCATTAGAGCATACCCTTAAGTAACTTGTGCAAAGTTCAAATAACTGAACCTTAAATAGATATTAAGATGCATAAAGAGTAAGTCTTTGCAAAGAGTTTTTAGTGTTATGAGGCAAGGCATATACATATTAATTAAAATAAACAAGACATTAAATTATTTATAAGGTATGTTCTTAGCATGTGCAACATGTATGTGCAAGACAAGATGGAAAAACACTGAAATATTAAAGGCTGATTATCTTGGATGAGAGATTTGAAGTGACGCTTTTCCTTCTCTTTATCTGTGATCATTTATATTTACATAATTATTATTACATTTTACATTAATTTTTAAAATATGCCAATCCTTAAATAGTCTTTTCCTACACCTTCCTCCAGGTTAGGAACCAAACAGCAGGTCCTGTGTTTGAAGGAGTAGAAAAGTATTGCTATTCAATTCTCCATTCCTCTGGGAACGAGAATTCTAGAATCACAGGAACTGTTTCAGCCGGTCACTGCAAGCTTCCCAGGCAGAATTCTAGGAATTCTACACTGCCCGAGTTTCTTCAGTCATAAAATGCAGGTAAAAATGGTATTTACCTCAAAGGATAGTTGTGAAATTAAACGATTAAACACATAAAACTTTTAAAATGGTGCCTGGCAAATAGAAAGCACTCCCAAACACTAAGCTGTTTTTCCTTCATCATTTTATTACTACAACTATCGTTACTTCTATTACTACTCTTGCCACCACCAATGCAAATACTATTACGATAACTATTGCTACTATAAAAACAACAAACAAGCCGATTGAGCTTCCCTCTCTCCGAGGGCCATGCTCCAAAGGGAATAATGCCTGCCAGTGTGAGCTCCGAGAAGTGGGAGGGCGAACAGGCATCGGGACTGCACCAGAGATTGTTTTTCATGAGACGCAGTGTGCCTCTGGCACTCTCTCACGGCCATGCTGGCCGCCAACCACTCATCGCAGTGCCTTCTCTTACCACACCCAGGACCATTACCTCTCCCCATCTCACTAACTCTTTTATAAAAATCTGTTTACGTTTTTAAAATAAATTCTTAACATGTCCTTGATCCACTCAGAATCATTTGTCGAGAACATATTTTAATATTGGGTTAGGTGATAAAAGGTAAGAAGGGAGAGCACTAGTCTTTAATAAATTTAGTCATTTAAATAAAATAATAATTTGAAAGAAAGATATTTAAGCAGTTAAAATTTTTTTTAAAATCTTGAGTCAAAATGAAAATATGTATTTCTGAAAAATACACAATTGGAAAACACAACTACTGAAACTTATTAGCAGATGCCCTCATTCAGGGAACCTGGAAATACACTGCCATATTTATAACAGATGAGTCCTAACTCTCTTTGGCCATAGCCGATTGGAACTAGAACGTATCGGCCCCATGCCAAGCCAATCAGACTGTAACCTGAAGAATCCAAAGAAAAGACACAGGCGCTACAGTCAAATGGTGTAAACAGTGGGGACATAAGGTCATAAATCAACAGTTGGCACATACAAGCCAAAGTCACAGGGAGAAAGACATTAATAGCCTTAGAGAGCGGGAAGCTAGTCCACAGACAGATGCAAAATTGAGAGACCATATGGTCCTGAGAGGCAGAAAAGTCAGCCACAGTTCCTGGCTTTCCATTTCTAGTCCCATGTGGTCTCAATGAACTTTCTTTTCCTCTCTTTGGATGCTTATGAGACTGCCTGTTATAGAGGCAGACTTTATTCTCTATGAACACACATGTCCTAAATTAGCCTGACATGTTCGTGTAACAAATGGACATGTCACCAGCATGTCTTTTGTTCCTGCCCTTTGTTAAAGAGATTGGAAACAGTGTTTACAACATGAAACAGTCCTTTCTTAAAGATTTATGCATTTAACACCCCAAGGCACTGACTTGCTTTGTTTCTGGAGGAAATAGGAAGAGAAAAGAATTCTACAAAAGAACTCAATCCTGCCAGAGGATTTCACGCTCCATGGATAACCTATTAGCGATTGTCTATACGATACCTGCTTCTTGGAAGAAACATGGATTCCTTAATGAACACGGAACCAGAGAGAAGGATATACCAGCAGGTCCCAATATCATCAGGACTGAAAAGAAAAGAGAATAGAATCAGATGATTATCCATAACAACAACAAAATCAAAACATACACAGCACAAAGTGTAGTACCCATATTACTTTCAGAATCATAAAGGACAATGAAATAGTATAAAACATGTCCATGAAAATACCATTATACGAAAACAGGATCATTTATTTTCTATTCCCCAAATAAGCTAAGGATATTTGTCCATATATTTAAATAGTTTAAATGTTCCTTGGATGCATACCACTGACCATTACCAGTTTTATTTTTTAAACTGAAAATACTTTCCGTTGCTTCATAAAACAAAAAATATAAAGACGTAAACAGTAAAACTTGGTCTTCCCAACCCTTTCCCTGGCTACCAAGCTCCCCCATTTCTCCACCACACTTCTTGGATATACTTTCAGAACTTCTTTATGCATATGCACATTAAAATGGACACCTATTCATATTCCCTCCACCATCTTTTATTTCCTTTTTACAGAAAAGATAGTATACTCTACAGTGTTCTCTCCTTTGTGTTAAACCTTAGGGGTCTTTGCATCAGATCGCTGTCTGTGAACACACCATACTTGACATAAGCAACCCCTTACTCAGTCGTTTTGGTTGTTTTTAACAGCATGCAATTATTTTCAAAAAATAAAAACCACAATGAGTAATTTTGTACATATAGTAGTAACTGTAACCAGTAACTAGAAGTGCAACTGTTGGGCCAAAGGGTACACATACACTGTCATTCTGATAAATCTTGTTATAGTGTCCTCCGTAGGTGGTTAACAATTTATTTGCCTACTTGCTTCACCACAGCCTTACTATTATAGCTTGTTACATTTCACACGATCTCACTCATTTGTGGAATATAATGAACAACATAAACTGATGAACAAAAACAGATCCAGAGACAGAGAAGCATCGATCAGACCATCAAACCTCAGAGGGAAGGTAGGGGAGGATGGGGGTAAGGGGGACAGATCAACCAAAGGACTTGTATGCATGCATATAAGCCTAACCAATGGACACAGACACCATTACCAGTTTTATTTTTTTAGTTTAATTCTTTAAACTGAAAATGCTTTCCGTTGCTTCATAAAACAAAAAATATAAAGACGTAAATAGTTATTATAATACTAGAGGTCCAGGGTATGAGGAGGGTATGAGGGGCAGTTGGGGGGGGGGGCAATGGGGGTATAAGGACATATATGTAATACGTTAATCAATAAAAAAATAAATTAATTTAAAAAACTAATAAAATAAAATACATTTTTATTGATTTCAGAGAGGAAGGGAGAGGGAGAGAGAGAGAGAAAGAGAGAGAGAGAAACATCAATGATGAAAGAGAATCATTGATCAGCTGCCTCCTACACACTCCCTACTGGGGATTGAGCCCACAACGCAGGCATGTGCCTTTGATGGGAATCGAAGCCGGGACCCTTCAGTTCGCAGGCCAAAATACCACATGCGGGCGTGCAGGTAGGGTGCGATTGAAACTTTGTGGCCCATGTGCAGAAGTCGGTATTTTGCAGAAGAGCCACACTCAAGGGGCCAAAGAGCCGCATGTGGCTCGAAAGCCACAGTTTGCCCACCACTGATCTATAATAATAAAAGTGTAATATGCTAATTAGACCAGACATCCTTCCGGATGCCCTTCCAGACAAAGCCTGGGCTGCGAGGGAAGCCCGGGTCCCGGGTGCCAGAGGGAAGCTGGTGCTGGCAGCAAGGGGAAGGAAGGCCTACTCTTGCACAAATTTCGTGCATCGGGCCTCTAGTTAATAATAAAAAATAATAAACTGAAAACATTATAAGTCAGTGCTCTAGAGGGAAAAATAGCACAGGGTAAGGAAAAGGGGGGTCGAGTATTTTGGTTTTAGATGGGTGGTCAGAACAATCTCTCTGAGAAGAGCATTTGAGCAAAGGAGATGCATTAGCCAAGTGGATGGATCCCTAAGGAACCAGCATTCCAGGCCCAGGGCAGGAGGATCTCAAGTGGAAGGGCAGAGGCCACCAGCTCACACTGCCCAGCAGGGAGGCCAGTGTGGTGCGGCTGAAGGACAGCAGGTGAGAGGCAAGCCACAGGGCTTCCTACCACAGAGGCTTTTAATTAAACTTTTGGGGTTTTGCCAATCTGCTTGATGAAAACGATATTGAAACCAAGGGTCCTTATAACTTTGATTGGATTTAGCTTTAAATCCTAGCTCTGGACATCATCTCTCACTACATACACATACAGGGTGGGGTAAACTAGGTTTACAGTTGTTCATATGGAAAGTAATACAATAATTCATAAATAATAATAATGCAAGAATCAGCTCTGTTTCGAGTACTCACTACTGTAAACCTACTTTTGTCCCACCCTGGATATACCCCTCAGAGACCTGGCCTCCCTTCCCCCCAGATAATCCCTGAGGCAGCAGACGACAGTAGCCGGACCTGACTAATGATCTGGTCCGGGAGCTGACTAATGGCCACGCACCCTGGACCTCTCGCGGGCTAAAGATAACGTCTTGCCCTAAGTTATGTTTCAGCTCCTGAGCCCTAAGGTGGAACAATCCCATGAGACCAGACAGAGGGATACTGGAAAGACCTCAGAGCTGTCCTCAAGACCTGAAGAAATGCTTTATTATCCTCACCTCACCTCCAACCAATCAGCTCCCATACCGACCCTGAGCCCCAAACCAACGGTGATTTGTAAATGTGGCCTCATAATCTGTAACCTACACACTATCGGGGCGTTAGGGCTTTTGAGTATTAGCTTCCCGTTCTCCTGGGTGGTGCCACTCATCATAAAACAGCCAATATTTCCCCCACTGTAATCCTCGGCATTCAGTGTTTGGCTCTGCTAGTGCTGGGTGGACAAACTCTTTCTGTTCAATAACAATATCTTAGTGTAATTTTACTTTTCATTTCTTTTTCTTATTGTTATAAGAGCACCCTTTTTTCTTATTTTGTGAGCCATATCTATTTATTTTCCTGTGAAATCAGTTTGTAACTTCTAGCCGATTTCCTACTAAGGTGTGTAATTTTTTCTTATCTGGAAACATTTATTAATACCTGGTAACATCAACCTTTTGAAAACATGAGTGCCATTTCCCCCAGTGTGTAGCTTATGCTTCGACTTTGTTTGCTGTGCTTTTTGCCATGTGTTATTTTATAGAGTCAAGTTTATTAACAGGCTCCGCTACTATTAAAACAAAAAGCTAAGCATAGCAATGGCTTAACCAAGGAAGTTCATTTCTCTCTCACACAGAACAGCCTGAGCACCGCCAGCCCAAGGGGGATAGGGTGGCATCCTGGTATAGAGACCCAGGCCCTTTCCATTGTGTGGCTCCCTCATTCCCAACCCGTGGCTTCCATCTCATATGCTAAGGTGGCAGCTCCAAATCTCACCACCATATCCACATTCTAGCAGGTGGAAGGGGTGGAAAGGAAGGGCAAAGCACACCCCGTTTCTTTATTTTTTTATTAATTTTTTTTTTCTTTTTCAATTACATACATATACTTCTCTCAGATCCCAGCGAATCACATGGAAGTATTGCAAAGGGGTCTTGGGCAGTCTCTGCCAAGTCCTTTTTTTCCTTTGTAAATAGATTTCAAAAGTTCTCCAAGGACATTCAATTCTATTCACTCTTCTAAATACCTAAGTTATTTAAAACACCAATCACTATCACCTAATCATTTTCAAAGCAAATGATTCAAATCACCTCCAAAGCAAATCGGCAGTTGATCACTGTTTCTCCCAATTCTTAATCAATTTCATAACTACTGAAGGCCTCAAGAAAACATTTTAAAAAATTGTCAAATAGAGTGTTGTTCCAAGGAAGCCATAAGAGTAAAATGCTTTCTCAAATGAAAATGCAAAGTACTTCAAAAACCATTATTTATACCCTCTCTCCTCAGTTTTTAATCATTAGTTTTTATAATGAACAATCATTTACCTAGTTTGAGGGGTGGAGGAAAAGTGTCGTTCTTAACATAAGATGACAGCATTATTATTAATACTGATTTATGTCAAGTAAAAATGTGTTTTGCCAGTTGCAAGAACAGTTTAAATTTTTTCAAATAAGTAATGACATTGGAATAAAAAGAAAAAAGGATTTATTTTATAAAGTTATTTTAATCTGCTCTTACAATGGTCACCTTATCACCAAAGGTTGGTCAACAGAAATGAAATCTAGAAAACAAGGAAGTTAAGGTAGATTACACTTACTCTGTGGGCCTGAGCAAGTTACGAGAGCAGCTGTAAGGATTTAATGAGCAACGCTCATTAAATGCAAATAACAACTATTCTATAGATTTCAATCACATTTGAAAAGTACAATAAATGTCACCAAGGTCTAGATTAAATGTGACATAGAGACTATAACAAACATTCACTAGAGTTATTACATAATTTATCCATTTTGAAGGCAAAATTACTAAGGATTAAAAAAAAAAAAAGCCTTATCAATCAGCTTTCCTGGCACTGATCATAAAATATCTGTCCTGCCTGGCTCAGTGGTTGATCGTAGACCTATGAACCAGGAGGTCACGGTTCGATTAACAGTCAGGACACATGCCCGGGTTCGATCCCCAGTGTGGGGCGTGCAGCCAGTCAATGATTCTCTCTCATCATTGATATTTCTATCTCTCTTTCTCTCTCTCTCTCTCCCTTCTGCTCTGAAATCAATAAAAATATATTCTAAAAATAAAAACCAATGAGGTAAAAGGCAACCAATGTTTAAAGTGGATAAAGCACTGTGACAGCAAATATTATGGTACCTGAATACTCACTTATTACCTTGTAATTAGGGTTGACTCTTCTTATTGTGGTAGGCAGTTAGACAGACATGAGCAGAGCAATGACGATGGGCCAGGTACAAAAGGTCACCAGGGCAGAAAGCCCTGAGTGCCTAGTAAAGGACAATGGTAGGGTGGGTTCTAGTCCCCAGGCTGACCTTTCCTCCCCTAACATATCACTCATCATTGGGTTTAGACCCCCTGACCTTTCCTTTCTAGGGATAACATCTAGGCCTCATTTAGTTGTTACTTCAGCTCTAGGCCCAGAAAAGCAGCCAAACCAGACAAGCAATGCCAGGGCTGACCTCAGGACTAGCTGCAATGAATAATGACCCCCTGCCCTGGCAGTGAGCAATCCATCAGTGGAGACCTAGACCTTAAAAGGCCACACCTGGAAAACTGCTGAATATTCTACATATTCCCCTGCCCTCCCCTGAAATCTCACCCTTAGGACAGAGCATCCAGCAGGCTCTCCCTCCCGGGAGCACACCCACGCCTTCCCTTCCTCCTCCCCATCACCTAGACCTTCCTCACTTCTAAGCGCCAAGGGCCTTCCTTTGCCTCTGTAACTTGTTTCCTAAGCCCGTTTCTTCTAGGAATTACTTCATCTACCTCTGTGATTTTCTAAATAAACGTTCTCTTATAGCATGAGTCTTGGATCTGAATTATTTCCCAGTCAGAACGCAAGTGCCAACAGGTCCAGTCTGACCCTACCGGTCTAATACGTGGTGTTGTTCCCACCACCCCCAACAATATCAGGAAAATCTTGGGAAAGATTGAAGGAAGTCAAGATAAGAAGCTGGTCCTCTCAATATCTCCCACTTATTATAATTTTATTTACCTATGGATGATAGTTTCTCTACATTTTCCCAAAAAAATTCAAACGTTAACTCGGCAGAGCGATAATTGCTTGAGTAGGCATTTGCAGAGAATGACCTCTCCGTCAACAAACATTTATTGAATTCGGTGAGCATTTCCCATGCCAGACAAGATCATTGTAATTCCTGTACTACTGACTTGTCTCTTTTAAAGATTCAAGTTTTACAAAACCGGATTAGAAGTAAGGCTATAAAAACATTCTTACTTTAAAGATGTTCTGGAATAGCCTTCAACTAGAAAAGTCCTCCTCTCCTCCTACTCAGCCCCCACCGAACTCACGCCTGGTTTCTGTCCCGAAAAGTCCTTGCTGTGACATGCCACCGCGAACTCTGTCTTACTAGTCTTAACCGTCCAGAAAATTATCTTGGCTTTATTAGCAATCACTGTACTAAGCCCACGCACTTTTTTCTGCTTTCAATTATGCCTCAGGCAGGCAGCATTTCAGTATGGGGTATAACCTACTTCCCTTCAAGGTCCACAAATACTCCCTCCCCGCAGTGCGGCTGTCACCTGAGGGGCTTTAGAGCAATTTTATATGTGTGAACTGATGATTATTCAGGGTGGTTTTTTTTTTTTTAAATAAAAGATGAAAAAAAAAGTTCTAAGGACAGTACTTGGCAGCAGCACCAGCATCAAGCTTTTCTACACTCAAAGGAAAAGCAAAATGAATGAGATCTTGCTTGCAAACACTGGCAGTGAATCTGGCTAACAAAAGGTTGTAATAATAATAATAATTATTAGTTAATATTACCATCATTATCTAGGACTAATACTGACATTTTATTCTGTCCAGTGGTTCTCAAGCTTCAATGTGCATATGAATTACCTGGGATGAGACTTAAAAATGCATGTTCCTAGGATCTATCCATCCCACCCAATGCCCGTGCCTGCCCCCCCCTCCCCCCCCCCAGTTTCTGATCACTAGGTGGGAGAGCCATCACAATACCTCTTAAACAAATATCTCAAGTGATTTATGTATGGGCTTATCAAGTCTGGAAAACCTTGAGAAAAACTGTCTCAATATCAAACCTCAAACAGGAACAAATGGCAGAAAAAGGAACTACAATTCTATCACTATCTATGCAATTAGTTGCATGTGTTTAATTCACTAAGGTTACTTCAATTTTTCTCAAATACTTGCCTTATGTTTTAAAATGATGAGCTACAGAGTCCCTTCATTGGTTGTTGAAATGGCAAAAGTTAAATCTTGGAATAGCCCTGACTGAGCATTTCCAAATAGCCTGAGTCTTATACCACCAGTAATAGGTAGAAAAGAGAAACCTAAAGATTAAATAAGCACACATCGCAAAGCAGCACTTTTCAAGTCTCTCTGATCAGCATAAATGGACACTTAGGAAAGACCTACAATTTTTAGACCAAGCTAAGAATCATAATGGACAACTGATTTGATTCCAATACAACCCATGCTACAGTGACAAAATGAAAGTCATAAAAGCCCAGGTGTATGACAAGGCACTCAGAAAGGCTCCTTTTTATCTTTTTTTTTTTTTTGTCATAAACAGGGAGGAAATGAGTAAAGCCAAACGAAACAAGCAGACAAAATATAAACAGACTATCACAAAATGCTCAATCCACCTTCCGGCCATAATCGGACAGAAGGACTCTGAAGCGATCACAAACGAATGATCCCTGTTGTCCCTCATTCCAAGTCTGCATGACTTGGAATAATGGGGAAGAGGCAAACAATGCCATCCCACTCTTTTCCTACATTACTTCCTTCTGCTCCTCAAGTCAAACCCACCACCGCTGACTTGCTGCTGTCCTGTCTGTTCCTTCCCCAAACTGCCAACTGCCCAAGATGTTTGCCTCTCTCCGCCTCCTGCATCACATTATACCTTAGGGCAGTGATTGTCAACTGGTGTGCCACAAGAGTTTTTAGAACATGCAATAGCTGACTACTTAGGGGCCCTGACCTCCTTTCCCTTAGATCGTCAATTTTTTTTTTAAATGTATTTTTATTGATTTCAGAGAGGAAGGAAGAGGGAGAGAGAGAGAGAAAAATCCATGATGAAAGAGATTGATCGGCTGCCTCCTGCACATCCCCTACTGGGGATGGAGCCTGCAACCCACGCATGTGCCCTTGACCGGAATCGAACCCGAAACCCTTCAGTCTGCAGGCAGACGCTCTATCCACTGAGACAAACAGGCTAGGGCTAGATTGTCAAATTCTAAAAGAATGCGCCCAGCTAGCGTGCCTCAGTGGTTGAGCATTGACCTATGAACCAGGAGATCATGGTTTGATTCCCGGTCAGAGCACATGCCCAGGTTTTGGGCTCAATTCTCAGCAGGGGGCATGCAGGAGACAGCCAATCAATGATTCTCTCCCATCATTGATGTTTCTATCTTTCTCTCCCTCCCTTTCTCTTCTTCTCTGAAATTACTAAAAATGCATTAAAAAAATTTTTTTAAATGGCAACAGCCAACACAACAATAACCATTTGGTGTGAATAATCAAAATTATACCTATTTTTTTGTTGGAGCAGCAAAAACTATGGCATATTTTTTGGTGTGCCGCAGAATTTTAGTAATTAGTTTATGTGTGCCATGAGATGAAAAAGATTGAAAATCGCTACCTTATGCGAATGGCTGAAGCCCTATTCATTTAATAAAATCTCAATCGCCGTTTTCCAAACTCCAAAATACTTATCCCATCTAATTCTACTCTGTTTTATAACTCTGAACATCCTTTTGGATAGGACACGTGTGCTACACCTCAGAGAAACTGGACAGTCTCAGTTAGCGTTTACTCAGGTAAGTCCGAGCATGACATGCTTCTCCTATAACCCAAGGGTCCTTAATAGGAAACAGTCCAAACCCCTTGCTTAGCATGTAAGTTAAGAAATATGTTGCCATGCAAAGAGTGAAGGTTTTGGAACATGTATCCTCTCATACTAGTCATGAATCCTGGTGAAGCTAAATTCTGAGATGCTATTCAACTCTAAAAAGGGGATATCAGTATGTTTGTGCTTCAATACTTTGATTTAATGAAACAATATATATGGATACATTGCATCCACAAGTACATAAAAAATACCAGTTCTCTTCATCTCTTTTCCTCTCATACAACATTCCCTGAAAGGGCCAACCTACAACTTTACTTTCTGCTCCAAACCCCAACATATCCTATGCCGCAAACTTCACACCGTTCTATACCTTTTTCCTGCCTATGCCTCAGGGCCTTTGTTGGGTTCCGGATTTGATTCCTGTCAAGGGCACATGCCTGGGTTGCAGGCTCGATCCAGTAGGGGGCGTGCAGGAGGCAGCCGATCAATATTTCAGGCATGTGCAGCAAAAATTCAGCAGTCTTTTTGGGCCACCAATCTTGAGTCCAGCCCCACTGTTTTTGGCCTTGGGCACACCTACCAACTCCCACCATTGTAACTACGAATGGCACGCAGTGTTTCCCGAAGTGACATCCTTCAGGTTCTTGGTGGCTTTTCAGATATTCATACCCTTGATGGCCTGGGCAGTTTCATGAGTGTTCTCAAAATGAACACAGCCCTAGCTGGTTTGGCTCAGTGGATTTGCAGGCTCGATCCAGTAGGGGGCGTGCAGGAGGCAGCCGATTAATATTTCAGGCATGTGCAGCAAAAATTCAGCAGTCTTTTTGGGCCACCAATCTTGAGTCCAGCCCCACTGTTTTTGGCCTTGGGCACACCTACCAACTCCCACCATTGTAACTACGAATGGCACGCAGTTCCAGCTTCTAAAGAGTACCCTTTGTCTAATAAACTTATTACTCATCCTTTGAATTTCGGGTTAACTAACACTTCCCCTGAGAAGTGTTTCAGTATCGTCCAAGTAAAGTGAGTCACTTTCCTCGTGGGTCCCAGCGCACTTTGTACATTCTCATATTAAGCAGTTGCCAGAGTCTCCTAATGATATATTTTAGGAGTCTTCCCCCATTAGCTTTTAAACTTCTCTAGCTCATCAGTACCCCTCACATATACACTTGGCATTTAGCTTTTTCTTAATGAATGAATAATTGAATAGACACCAACTCAGATATAGTGTTAAGAGGTCTGCAAGTCAAAGATGTGAGTTTCAATATGCCAGTAACTGGAGAAACGAAGCTAGGCTTAAAAAATGTCCATGGTAATATCCTACAAGTCCACAAGGTGGTGTGGTCTCCCCATGACAGAGCTGTGTGCACCGCTCCACATTCCCTATCTATAAAGCAGGAAGCTACTATGTACAAGTGATCAAGTTGACAAAGTGGCTGAAAGAATTATAAGCCCATAAATCAAAAGAAAACTGATTAAATCAGCAAAGGCGCTTATTAGAGGGCAAAAAAGTAACCTGAAAAAGCCACTTCCTTCAGCTGTTACTACAATGAGAAAACTTAAGAGAAGCCCCATCAGCCAAAAAGGCTGCATATGGCATTGAAGGCCACGGGGCTAAGAAAAGACTAACAAAATGGGAGTGGCATGCTCTTCCTGTAGGTGGCCTCAGGTGACCTCTGAAAATTGTTTGCTATTCACCTGACCCTGAAAAAAACACACAAAATCATGCAAAACAAGAGGTTCAGATCTCTGTGTTCATTTTTTAAAAAATATATTTTTTACTGATTTCTGAGAGGAAGGGAAAGGGAGAAAGAGAAACATCAATATTGATCGGCTGCCTCCTGCACGCCCCCTACTGGATCGAGCCTGCAACCCAGGCATGTGCCCTTGACAGGAATCAAATCCGGAACCCTTCCGTCTGCAGGCCGACGCTCTATCCACTGAGCCAAACCAGCTAGGGCTGTGTTCATTTTGAGAACACTCATGAAACTGCCCAGGCCATCAAGGGTATGAATATCTGAAAAGCCACCAAGAACCTGAAGGATGTCACTTCGGGAAACACTGCGTGCCATTCGTAGTTACAATGGTGGGAGTTGGTAGGTGTGCCCAAGGCCAAAAACAGTGGGGCTGGACTCAAGATTGGTGGCCCAAAAAGACTGCTGAATTTTTGCTGCACATGCCTGAAAACACAGAGAGTAATGCAGAGCTTAAGGGTTTAGATGTAGAGTCTCTGGTCACTGAGCACATCCAGGTGAGCAAAGCTCCCCAAGATGCTGTGTAGAACTTACAGAGCTCATGAGAGGATTAACCCCTACAGGAGCTCCCCCTGCCACACGGAGATGATCCTACTGAAAAGAAGCAGATGGTTCCTAAGCCAGAAGAGGAGGTTGCACAGGAGAAAAGATATCCCAGAAGAAACTGAGGAAACAAAATCATATGACCCGGGAGTAAATTTGGCACAAAATCAATGCTAATGAAAGCAAAAGCAAAAAGTATATGTATAGTGTAGGGAGTGGGGGAGATGGCTGTGGGCAGAAGATATGGAGCTAGCATAATGGGCTTCCTACAAGCCACAATCAGTGGTTCTCAACCTGTGGGTCGAGACCCCTCAAAATACATCCTGCATATCAGATATTTACAGTACGATTCATAACAGTAGCAAAATTACAGTTATGAAGTAGCAACGAAAATAATTTTATGGTTGGGTCACAACATGAGGAACTATATTAAAGGGTCACGGCATTAGGAAGGTTGAGAACCACTCCCATCTAATTAAGTGTTTGGGAGTCGGGGGTAGAAAAACAAATAGAAACAGAAAGAATAGTACCCATGTACAATCCAAACAATTTGGGACCGGAAGTTAGTGCTTTTCTGAGTTTATCCCAACAAAGTATGGCAAGAGGAGGGCGTTGGAAGTACAGGATGGGAATCCTCCTCCTTTGGCAGAGCACGTGCAATATGGCATTAGCACAAGCCAGGGCGACCCAGCAGTGAAGAAGCACCTGTACGATGCTTGACAGGGGCAACAATAACAAGACCAATAAAACAGAGAAGCACAAAGTCGACAATCACGTGATCAATAAGAATGGGTGATAAGAGCACCAGTGCAATGTCCAGACACAATGGTTAGGAAGACCATTCACAGAGAGGGGGTGATACATAGGTCACAGAGGGGGTTAGGTACAACTGAGACTACATGTAACATCCACACTGATTTGGGGGAGATATTTTAGAAAGAATGGTTGCATTCTACCACCCAGGATGCTATCCCATATTCAAAGCAAAGAAAGCTGCTGGCATCAGGGAGAAATGGAGACAGAATTCATATCACCCTATGTAATGTGGGGCTATTGGCCCCACATCTTGAGCTAAAAAGAAAAGCCAGAAAGGGAAATAAAATGAAGGCTATCACAATGTCCAAGAACTCAGTGGAGACAACTAGCAAGGATTCCCAGAGGGTCAGCCACAGTGACCCCAACTAGAAAAACAGCTGTTTCTTTCCTTGTATACACTGTCCCTGCGACCTCATCCAACCAAAGGATAGGACCAGGAAACAGAACGTCCTCCTGAGTTTCTCCCTCTCTCCACAACCTACTATCACATCCGGTCGGTGCCCCTCAAAGCCTCTCTCATTGAAGCCCTCGCTTTAGCTCACCTAAACTGTTGTCATACTCTTCAGGCGGGCTTAGACATGTACTCTCCAATATATGATTATGCCAAAAACCAAAGTGAAAATAACTTTACTCATTCACAACAAATTACCCTGTCCTTTCAGGAGTCCAGCACTTCAGATCGGAAGTTTCAATGCCCCTCGAGACTTCACGCTGCCCAGCCCTTTTTCCACCATAAGAGAGACTACGCTGAACTGAGTAGGATTTCCTATGAACAAAGTGTTCCATCGTTTAAAAAAAGAACTTCCACTTTGCAGATGGCTCTTCAGATACTAATGATTTTAATCCTTTTCTCAAATACACAGTTTCTATTACCAGACTTATCAAAAAGTTTAATAATTATTTGTATGTTTTCCCCTCCTTTGCTGGGGCTCGAGGCGATAAGCTCAAAGACAAAATGTTATTATTTATTTTTGTATGACCAACGGCACATAATGGTTTCACCATTTTCTTTATATACACGTACAAGTAAAGTAAAATTATAAAAACATAGGCAAGCCCGCCCAGCATGCCTCAGTGGTTGAGCATCGATCTATGAACCAGGAGGTCACAGTTCGATTCCCAGTCAGGGCACATGCCCGGGGTTGCGGTTGCATTGAGGGATGTGCAGGAGGCACCCAATCAATGATTCTCTCTCATTGATGTTTCTATCTCTCTCTCCCTCTCCCTTCCTCTCTGAAATCAATAAAAAAAAAGTACTTAAAATACATAAATAAAAACATAGACAAGAAGGATACTTCAAAATAGTGGTTACATCTTGCTGGAGAAGGAAGAAAAGGACATTTGAAGTATTTTTGTTTCTTAAGAAATTATTATAACTAAGCAACCTGGGTAGTAAATGTGTTTGTAATCACTTAAAACCAGGAGGAGAGGTTGACAGCACAGGTGAGAACAGGAATAACTACCCCGCGCAGGAAAAGGACATCTTCCTGCCGGAGGGACGAGAGGCGAGGAGCAAATGCAGCTGCAGATGAACAGGACTGTGAGCAGAAAGCAAAGCTGGGACAGAGCTGGCGGGAGGACAAGTGGGAGAGCATGAAGCCCGCAGCGTTGGGTTGGTGGATCTGCAGAGAAGTGATTTGGGAAAAGCTGCTGTGAAACCAGGAAACCAAGCCAACAGGGAAAAGACTGCTAGAGCAATGAGCGCGCAGCTGAGGCGTGAGGTCCTAAACTACACATTTAGATTTAAATGAAAATGCTTTAAGACTCAGTAGGCCTCAATGGAGCTTTTTCTTTCTAATGCAGGAATAATTTCCTCTCCTGCAATAAAGAGAGATAAAGTACTTAACAAACTGCATGAAAACTCTAGAAAACCAAAGCATTCAGGCAGACACATATGTGGAAAATGGGCGTTTAGGTACAGAGTTACTCATATTTGCAGTGTGGGTATGTGTGTGTACACTTAACATTTTTTAATGGTTGAATTTCTGAACCAAAGGTTTTAGCACTTTATTATATATATAAATGTTCTTATTGATTTTTTTAGAGAGAGAGGAAGATAAGGAGATAAAAGGAAGGGAGAGGGAGACAGAGATAAAAACATCCTGCACGTCCCCTACTGGGGATCAAGCCGATAACCCAGGCATGTGCCTGACCGTCAACAAAATCGAAGAACTCTTGGTTCATTGGTTGATGCTCAACCACTGTGCCACACCAGCCGGGGGAAAGGGAGGGAAGGGTTAGCACTTTAAATGTAACTACATATTAAACTGAAACAGTGAAGATGGATGGCCATTGAAGAAAAAACTGGCCCTAACAGGCTGCTCAGTGGTAAAAACGTCAGCCCATGGACTGAAGAGTCAAGGGGCACATTCCTCAGTTGCAGGCTCCATCCCAGTTGGGGCATGTGTGGGAGGCAACCAATCAATATGTCTCTCTCACACTGATGTTTCTCTCTCTCCCTCCCTTCCACTCTCTCTAAAAATCAATGGAAAAATATCCTCCGGTGAGGATTGACCAAAAAAAAAAGGGGGGGAGGGTTCATTTCAGATTAAATTATTAAATAAAGATGTCTTAAAGTCCCTCAGGTTAGGAATTCATATTATCCACCACAAGCCTGCAAAACAGCTAGCATATAGGAGATAACAAGTGAAGGAAGAGAGAAATTACTTGATATTCTTGTCCATTGTATAAAGTTCCACTAAATGTATGTAACTTTCTAGTGCAAACAAATACAACCAGATTCTAAATGGGTGATTCTAAATTTTTAAAAATCCAGTTTTATCGGAACCAATTTAAAGTGGCATTTTTGTCATCCTGCTGATTTTTGTTAAAACAATAACACTCTGGGAGTCAGAGCATCATAACCATAATTCCTTCCTAACAAAAGTTGAAAGCAGACAAAAAACCTGAGAGACCAACATGTAAATTATCAGAAGGATGACGATGACAATGATGCTGGCAGCTAATGTTCTGTGCACGTTCTATGTATGTACTGTTCTAAATACTTTATGCAAGTATTGCATCTTATCCTCACATCAACACTAAAAGTAGGTACTATTATTATTGTTTCCATTTTATAGATGAGAAAAATGAGGCACAGAGGTAGATCAAAAGGGTATCATATTTACCTGGTGAAATTATTAAAACCATAGACTCAGAAGTCGCCAGCACAATAATAAGGAAAATGAGTCATCATCTCTTGGTCATAAAACCAAAGTCTGACGTCTTTGATATTCACAATGTTCTTTAAGCTCAAGGAGAACAAGAACAGACAAGTCATTTCCCTGTGAGGTAATAACAACAGGTCCCAAAAAGAGGGGTGGTATTAGTTATCACAGAGTTATGTACACCACAAATACAAGGGTTCTTTAATTTTCAAAACTGCACCTACACAAATCGGTAAGGGCAGAAACGTGTTGGTCCAAGGATCACAGAAGAAAATGATACAATTACCTTTCATCACAAGATTGGCCAAATACTGGGAATCTGATTAAGTCAATCTACAATTAGTCTCTGGATTTTGGGTCTTATGAAGTCATGACCAACTGAACACCCACAGACTTCTCATCGTTACTAACATGTCACTTAATTCTAACTGGTCAAAAATGAGCAATTGCTACAATCAACTCTCGCCTCACACTCTTGCCTAAGCGCCTTCAATTCAGGATTATCTAAAACATGGCTTTGCATCACCAACATAGCTCATATTCACTGTCTAAACTGACTTTAAAGAAAAACTCACCTAAGTATATTTAAAGACACAGGAATCTACCTTCAAGTTAAATGAGTAATAAATAAAAACTGTCAGGGAGTCCGGATAATGAAGGCAGAGCTGTTGCTGGGTTTCAGTGGCCCCTCCCCCACTGGGGAGGCCAGCAGTAGGGAAAGATGATGTGTTTATCTCAACAGGTATACAAGAATTGGCTTTTTTTTCTTTTCCTATTTTTTTAATTAAATTTATTGGGGTGACACTGTTTAATAAGAGGACATAGGTTTCAAGTGTAGATGTCTCTGATACATGATCTGTATCCTGCACTGTGTGCCTACCACCCAAAGTCAAATAATCTTCTGTCACCATATTTGACCCCCTTTACCTTTTACTAACCCCCATCCCCCTTCCCTCTGAACCACCATACTGCTGTCTGTGTCTATGAGTTTTTGTTTGTTTTTCTTGTTTGTTCATTTGTTGCTTTCAGTTTTATACCCCACATGTGAGTGAAATCATATGGTTCTCAACATTTTCTGTCTGACTTATTTCACTTAGCATGATGCTCTCAAGATCTACCCATCATGTTTTCTGGTGCCATTTTTATGGTGACATGGAAAAGGCTAGAAAATGCTGTTGAGAGGGGTAACCGCTAAGGCTGCAGAATCACCGTGTCTGGGCTCAAATCCAGGTCCGACTTGGAGCAGGGAGATTTTGGGCAAGTTGCTCATCTTCTCAAAGCCTCAGCCCCTTTTGTGTAAAATTGGGGTAATGATATCCACCTCACAAGACAGCTATAAGGAGTGGGCAACTTATCACACCTAAAGCACTTATTAGAATACGGGGGGCATAGGGAGTGCTGGTAAAATGTTTGTTATTATGTCGTCAGCAATACTACCAAACCATGTTTCAGAGGGGAGGACAAAATAACAGAAAGCTGACGTTTACTACCACTAGATTGTTTCAATAAATGTCAGTAATACTCATCAGAGATTTCCAACCCTGACATCTGTACACCCCATTCCACTGATAGCTTTTACTTGCTCCTAAAGTAAGCAAATATTTCTAAGTTATTTACAGCTTAATTTCTTCAGTGTTAAAAAGCATTTGCCCTTGGTGTTAGTCCTCTCATTAATTATGTCTTGGTTATTTACTACTCTTTTTTTAAAAATATATTTTACTGATTTTTTTACAGAGAGGAAGGGAGAAGGATAGAGAGTCAGAAACATCGATCAGCTACATCCTGCACACCCCGCACTGGGGATGTGCCCGCAACCAAGGTACATGCCCTTGACCTGAATCGAACCCGGGACCTTTCAGTCCGCAGGCCGACACTCTATCCACAGAGCCAAACCAGTTAGGACTCTTTACTATTCTTATATATTTGGTGTTCTTTTAAGCCCTAGAAGGATGTTTATAATTTCCTGCTAAAAATCCCCTAGATGGTTAAGTGTCATAAGTTAGAACCTGTGAATCATCCTAGATCGTATCCACCTGTATCTTTTTTTTTTTAATCCACCCCTGATATCCCCATTCCTTCAGTCTTTGAGTCAGTGCAAGCACTTGTGACCTCAGGTTACGTCTCCTTACTGACTGCCCTGCCCATCACTCAACCTAATCCACCCTTCCCGTTTTCAAACAGGCACAGATAAGATTGTATTCTTGAGGGGATGAGTGGAGTTGGAAGGTGTTTGGCCACGTCATTTTGCTGCTGGAAAACTGGCCACCAAGCTACAGATTAAAAGAGACTTTAATAAAGATAAATTTTAAAAAAATAAAATAAAAAGAGACTTTAAAAAGATATCACAATGGATGGACTTTATTCAGCTCTTATTCAAATAAATAAACCATTGAAAAAAAATTTCTGCGACAAAGACATTTGAATATTTTCATGATATAAAGAATTATTTTTTTAAGCTTGATAATAATATTGTGGTCAAGTTTTTTTAAAGTCTTTATAAAGATACATATAAAAATAAACATGAATGAATTGTTATGTCTGGATTTACTTCAAAATAATCCAGTTATGGGCCGAGGGAGTAAAAGATGAAACATAATTGGCTATCAATTGACAACATTGGATGCTGAGTACATGGGGGTCTGTCATGCCATTGTCTCCAATATTGGGAACATCTGTAATTTTCCACAATAAAATGTTGTAAGAGGGGGGGAAAATACTCATTTTCAGTTGCCAAAAGAATCAAGACCCCCTCCCCCTTTTATTAATTCCACATCCACAAGCAAGTCTGACTAGCCTGCCTCTTCTCTGGACTCAGATCCTGACCCACACTGAGTGCCAGTCATACCAACCCGGCCACAATGTTCAAAACACCCAGCCAGGCCCTTCTCTTCTCTGTGTCACTGTATATACTGCTTCTTCTGCCAAGAAAGTCTCTGTAGAGCAGTGGCCACACTTTCAAGGCCATTTCAAAGGGCCACCTCTCTGAGACGCTCCCCATTCCCCCAAGCCTTCCCCTGCACTTCCTCAGCCCTTCGTACATGCCTATACCCTCAGTCATCTTGGTTAGTTTTTGTTGTTGTTGATTCCCTTTTATTCTGCTGCTACTTCCCTCAAGAGATTATGGCTTCCTTGATGGCAGAAGCTGTGCTTTATTTACTTCAATAAATACTCCTAAAATAGGCATGGAAAGTAATTATTTAATAACTGCTTTGGAAAACAGGAAGGAAAGTCAACAGAACCACCACCAGTCATGGCAAACAGTATTAACAAAATAAGATGTCTGGTAAGTCACAGTTTACATACACTAACATAATATTTACCCACTGTATGTTTATCACATTCTTTAAAAAATGAGTTGTGATTATTTTCAAAAAATATGTTACACATCTTGAAAAAAAATCAATATGATTTAAAGAAGAAACTCTGCCTAAAGAGATGTGGGCAAGTTATTTTTCTGTTTCTGAAAGATTATAAGCGAAAATATGTTATTTATGCTACCTTTACGTCTCATCTGGTGTAGTTGTGGGAATATATATTTTGTTCTGTTAAAAAAGACTACACTACTTCTTATTTCATAATAATAAAAATGTCAAAATACTGCATAATGTGAAAGAATATTTCTGAATCACACGTGAGAGGTACAGCTACAGATGTGAAGTTATCAGCAAAGAACTATAAACATTTGCTTTGTCAGAAATAGCTGAAATATTTCACATTTCTAAACTATGAAAAATAAGTTAATGCAAAAATAAGGTAATGTTGACACAACAAGCTGGTACTACTACTTCTTTGATTCTTTAAGGACAGTCTTTAGTTACTGAGTTATACATTATACAAAGGGAAAGGAAACACCTACTAGTATAAAACTTCATTTGCTTCATGTCTTTCATATCTCACAGTTTCACACATTAACCTGCAAAAGAAAGAAAGACATGAGCTCAACATCTGTCATGAAAATAATACACCAATAGTTTAAAAGCACAAATGAGCCAGGTAGCCCAGAAAGGTAAGATTACTTATAGCTTGTTACAGTCACTTACTAGCCTCAAGATGAATACGTTTGGTTGCCGAGCTTAACAAAATAAAATAAAATAAAATAAAATCTGGTAAACAGATGCTAGGGGAAAAAAAACATTTTGTTAAATGTCAACTTTGTCACATTTATTTTATAGGGAACAAACTTGTATGTGTTTTTTTATACTTTGCAAATGACATTTAAACAGATTCATGTTCTCCAAAGTAAACCGAAAATGAGAAGGAACCTTAGAAAGGAAAACCTAGTAATTTTAAAAGTGGTGACATAATTCACAGCTCAACATTAATGTTACTTTAACAGTATGGCATTTCAGACAAAAGTAGGCTTTTATTAACTCAGTATTTTTATGACTAATGACTAAATGGAGGCTTTACAACTTCTGAAGAACTGTTGTTTCAGCTGATTCATCCCTGAGGAAAAAAATTATGTAAATTATGGAAAACATGAATAAATGTTTAAATGTTCAAAAGAAGCTCAAGAGCAGCATCTTCAAAAAGCATCCTATTATATTAAGCCCAAGTAAAAGTTCCCAAAAATAGAGAAACGCAAAGGAGAATAGAGTGATGTTGTCATGTCTTCTTGTGGAGGATCTAGTACAGTGATGGCGAACCTATGACATGCGTGTCAGAGGTGACACGCGAACTCATTTTTCTGGTTGATTTTTCTTTGTTCAATGGCATTTAAATATATAAAATAAATATCAAAAATATAAGTCTTTGTTTTACTATGGTTGCAAATATCAAAAAATTTCTATATGTGACACGGCACCAGAGTTAAGTTAGGGTTTTTCAAAATGCTGACACGCCGAGCTCAAAAGGTTCGCCATCACTGATCTAGTACATAGAAAAGTTGTCTACAAAAGTGACTATTTCAACAACACCTCCTCTGGTCAATAAGGCTACGAGTCTCCAGTCCATGCAACACTGGGCTCCACCCTCACCCATCTTCCTTCCTCCGTTTGCTAAATCAAATAAACACTACATCCTCTTGATTTTCCCCTTGAAAACAACTCTCCTGGGTACTGTTTTTCCTTGTTCTTTCTGCTACCACCACCCTATTTTAGAGATCCTTCTTATCCTCTCAATCCCGTACTCCAAACATTCAAACTGAATGGCACAACTCCAGGAGGCAGCATCGAGTCTTGAACACACACCATTAACATACAGTTTTCTTTCATGGACAGAACTACATGAAGTCCTCATAGGAAAGGATGACAGTCACCAGCGATGGGTCTAAAAATAGCTGGTCCTAAATCAAGTAACAGGCTCTGCCTTGTTTCCTGTTGGAATGAAAGAAGGGCCCTTGCCCCAACCTCTTCACTGGATCTCATCCCTTCTCCTACGTAAGACCCTGCCTTCCTGAAAGCTCACCTCCTTCTCCTCCATCACCATCTATTTCTCCCTCTCTCATGAATCACCTCCTTTCACACAGAAACACATTTTAGCATCATCTACTGTGTATGGGAGGGGGACACCGTCCTTTACCCCCGCATCCCACTCTGGCTATTAGCCACATTTTGCTTTCCCCGGGACAGAAATTCTCCTTTTACAGTTGTCTATACACTATCTCCCTTTTCTCACCCTCTTCCCACTCCCCCACCTTTTGGTTCCTGAAACTCCAAAGAAAAGGCTCTAAAACATTACCAGCGTCCTCTGTGCTATCGAAATCCTTTCTGTCCTTATCTTTAGTCCACTTCTCGGTAGCACCGATGACTTCTTTTTCCTTACAGGAGTATCTTCTCAGTATCTTCTCCAGGCTTCCTGTCCTCAGTCTCCAGGTTTTTCTTATAATTCATTAGTCACTTTTTCTGTCTCCTTTGGATGTGCCCCACACTCCATCCCTCTACCCGACTTCTAAAGGTTATCTATCACCTTTAGAAGGGCCCTTCAGCCCTCCTCTCCTCTGTACCACGTAATCTCATCCAGTCTGTGATTTCAAATTTAATCTATAAACTGATAACTTTCACAGCAATGCCCCAGACCTAATCTCTCACCATGGTAGGTACTCGGCTGTGTCATGACCATTTCATGTTCAAAATGTCCAAAACAGATGTTCTTCCCTTAGAATCTGCTTTCTCACAATCAGTACCCAATTGTTTAGTCCCAAAACCTGAAGCCCTCATCCTTGACTCCTCTATTTTCTTCACATCCCATCTCTCTGCCAGCATGTGTTTCCAAAATATACCCTCCCACACTGACCAAGTTCACCATCTCCCCTGTGAAAACCTAGGATGGGCCACAATTATCCCACTAGTATCTATTCCCAGGACTACAATTGAAGATTTTTTTGCTTCTACTTTTGCAACCTATTGTCCATTCTCCACATAACTTCCAGACAGATCTTTGCAGATGTTAAGTCAGATCTCCTCATACCTCTGCTCTTAATTTCCACCACTTTTAGGACAAAATACAAACTCCTTAGTCTATCTTACTTTGCCATCACATCTGTCTTCTCGTACCTGAAACCTGTTCCCATGGCAGAGCATCTGAGACCCATCTACACTGCAGAGACCTTTGCCCATCTGCCCGGCTCAAATGTTACCACCTCCTTTGTGATTACACAGCACCCATTCTTACCAGGCCCAGCACGTCTGAATAAAGCAACATTGATCCATTCCCTACATCTTGTCTGCCCCACTAGGAACGTAAGCTCTACAAAAGCAGCAGTTTGGCCTACTACATGCTGTATCCCCATGGCCTACATCAGTGTCTAACACACAGTAGGCACACAATGAGTAACTGTTGACTGGATACATAATTTAACTGGTGCCATAAAAAAAAAAAAAAGATAAAGCCTTCTATATGACAATGTTCTACTAAATGAAAGAAGTACCAAAGTTGTTTTATCTTTAAACACTGTTAGGGAATGATTTATCAAAAGCATGTAGATCTTTACTAAATTCCTAAAGAATATACTAACCCTAGTTTAGTTGTTTTGTGATGATCCTAAAGTTCCCATATAGTATGAATTACACTCCTCCGTCACGCTGGAGAGTATCTGCATATAGTTCAGCAGGCTCTTGCTCCCAACACTGACTGGCCCCAGACACTTACTCTGCTTTTTAGAAATTTTGGTCTCCACTCCTAACTATAGTATCCTCTTCCCCTTTGGCCAACATGTTGCTTCTAATCCACATGGGTTAAGAGAGTAAATATTTTAAAAATAATGTTGTGTTGAAAAATATATAATTTTTAAGTGAATATCTGAAAACCTTCGCATTGCATAGTGTGTGATCGTATAGAAACACAGTCAATCAACTGCTCCGAATCTATTGCTGACATGAGAATGGGCCACAATAGTGCACAAAGCTGAGGCTTTCCAATAAAAGCCTGAGTTGTGTCCCCAGCTGAAGCCTAACATTGTTCTACTGCCTGTTACTGAATAAACAAACTGGAAATCTTGATTAAGAGCTGCTTTTCCCCGCCTAAAATTGGAAAACTGTATTATGTAGAAGTCTTAACTGTTCTCTATTTAATCCTAGGGGTAAAACTTTTATTTAAAAAACTCAAAGGAACTTATCTAAATACAATGTATTTTTCCCAGAAATGGTTATTATTATAAAGCAGTTTATCCAAATTACTGCGTTTATGTGAACCTCATTTCTTAATTTTTCATTTGGGTATTCTGCTCTTGCTCTAAAAACGGACTTAAGATAGTTTCCGCTGATGTTTTCCACAAATAAGAGAAACAAATGACTTTTTAACATAAGCAAAATAAGATAAACATCTTAAAGGCTCCTCCTCCCTGTAAATTCATGCCAACAAACAAAACTGTATAGTCTCCAAAACAGACTTTCTAAGGTATAAATAGACTAAACAATACCCTTGAGTTCATCAGTTATTTCTAATCAAAATTTACCTTTGAAATAGCAGGAAATTGATAGTTCTAAAGCTGGTTAGTAAATAGATGGAACTTCACTGTGTTATTATGTCTACTTGTAATGTTGAACATTCCCGTAAGTATTAACATTTTTCTTTTTCTATTGCATAGAATTCCTAGTATCTAAATAATTCCATAACTACATATTCTGTACACACAGTATAAGCATTAATTACATCTAGTTATCCGTGTGTGCTTTTATACACACGAGAGAACAAGTATTTATATTTCTATACTAATTTATTCATCTGCATATGAAGATTAACTGCCTTTGATTAAATTGACAGTTGGTGCTAACTTTATTTCTTAGAATAGTTGGTATCAAAAAATATGTAATGAAAGTTACACACTTTAAAAATTATTCTTGCTTTAATTTGAGCCATCTTCTAAATTCCCGGTGGTTTTGCCCTTTCTAATAAAACTTGACTGAATTTTTAAACACTTAACCTGCAATCTACTTTAATTTAAACGATTTTCATTAAAATTTTAATTTTAGAAGTAGTCAATCCTCTTGACACATTTTTCAATTAACAACTAAATATGAAATTTACATGCTCACAAATTAATTAGTGTTTAAAGATTAAAGGGGAACTATATAGAAAAAGTACTCCTTTCATAATTAAAAACTGCTGGTTTCACAACCAGCTAGAGGAAACAAAACCTTCCCACTATGTCCTAGATGTGTGTAATCCATCTTCCCAAGGTCCTTTATTTTCTGTTCTGATTAAGGGGAAAGAAAAGGAACTCACTGAATTATATAAGATGTTTTAATCTTTTAATATGAAGCCAGGTAACCATCGATAAGGTAATAGCTGTGCAATAGAAGTGATAAAATATTTATGAGTGGGCCACATAAAAATAACTATGGTATAAACTATGTTTCCCAGAAAGGAGTATGTCAATTTAATGCAATAAATATAGTACAGAGACCTAAAACACACTAAAATAACAAACCTAACCATTCTCTGAATAGTTAAAAACATTCTCGTTTCTTATGTTTCTGAGCACTAAGATGTAGGTTTTTATTTGCCAGGATGGCAAATAAACATCTTAAAGGCTCCTCCTCCCTGTAAATTCATGCCAACAAACTCCTTTTGGTATATTCACCAAGTAGTGTTTATTACTTCAGGTGAGGGGTTGCAGGGAGAGGGGTAGAAGGGAGAGAGGGTATCACTATGGCACAAATGTAAAAAAATTATTCTATGCATAACACTGAATTCAATTTATATAATGTATAAAGCCAAGTACAGGGGCTCAAAGAGGCAGGGTTTTCGTAAGTAAGTTATCTTTACTTCTACTTCTTAACTATAATAAACAATCACATAAAATTCTAGCATCCTATTGTAATTAATGTTAAAATAACTTACCTAAGTTGGTGTTCCCTCAGGTTTGATAAGGCTTCCATACCATGTAAATAGGAATACACTATTTCCAGATCCTGTTTGAAAAAAAAAAGGATAGAAATCATTAGACTTGCCAGGAAAAAATGCTTCCAAACTAAGTCACTATATTTATAGACCAAATTAAAGACAGGTTTAAAAAAAAATACAAGTTTTCTCAGAAATTAAAAATAAGCATTATTAAAAGAAAAGCTGTACAAATGCCATCCATTACAACTGCCTTTGGGATATATACAAAAGCTTATATATATATGTGTGTGTGTGTGTGTGTGTGTTGTGTGTGTGTGTGTGTTTTAATTGATTTCAGAGAGGAAGGGAGAGGGACAGAGAGATAGAAACATCAATGTGAGACACATCGATTAGTTGCCTCCTGCATGCCCCCAACAAGGGACAGAGATAGAGCCTGCAACCAAGGTGCATCCCTTGACTGAGACTAGGACCCGAGACCCTTCAGTACTCAGGCCAGCACTCTAACCACTGAACCACATGGGCCAGGGCATTAGTCTGTTATTTCTCAACATTATGGAGTTTCATTGTTGTATAGGAGTTACCCTTCTATATAAGTTAAGTCACAACTGTTAATGTGTCAGTATTATATGAGTGAACTTAGTTTGAATGTATAATTTGTGTAATTATATAGATTACTAGAGGTCCGGTGCATGAAAAGTCATGCACTGGAGGGGGGGGTCCCTCAGCCTGGCCTGCCCCCTCTCACAGTCCAGGAGCCCCTCAGGGCAGGAGGCGCCGGCGATGAGGGGAAGGCGACGCCCCCATCACACCTCTGCTGCTGTTACTGCCGGCAGCACAAGCCTCGGCGGCTGGCCCTTACCTGCGCCTTGCGCGGCCGTGGGCGGCTGGGCAGCTGACATCTGAGGCTTGCCTGCGCCTTGGGCCGGCCCTGGGCAGCTGGGGGGCTGAGGGGACTGGGTATCTCCGGAGGCATGCATGCAGAGCGGCCGCATGCCTGCCACCCTGGCAGGGCTGAGGGGACTGGGTGACGCCATCTTGTGGCTGTGGGCGCTGCCATCTTTGAGGGCATGGCAGTCAATTAGCATATTCCCTCCTTATTGGCTGTGGGTGCTGCCATCTTTGTGATGGTGTGAGGGTCAATTAGCATGTTCCCTCTTTATTAGATAGGATATCTGTGAATAGTAACTACCACCATTATACCTTTATCTTAAAACAATATGTATAATTATAACTTGCATATGCAATAAGATTGTTTCTTAGTTAATAAGAATGTGGAAAATAATGGTGTCTTGCCACCTATAAATTAGTGACATCAGGTCAAGAAGCCTGTATTATAAAACTGAGACTGTGAAGGAAAGACACTGCATCATACCATTACTGCATGGCCAACTTTAAAAAGTAGCTTTTCCATCTATATGTATATAGCTGTATACATTAAAACAGTCACATCATAATCATGATGTTTGGTGAGTAGGGGTGGATGGGTTTAAGTATGGCCACTCAAGCAATATACAACTAGGGAATTCCTGGCCACTGTTTCATGTGAGGATTTTAGATGTTTAACTAGACATAAATTTGTTACATGAATTGAACAATTATATCCTAAGTTTACACTTAGAGAAACTTGTTTTAAATGGCCTATGCCACAAGGAGCTTATAAACCAGGGGAGCAGTCATTATTCTACAGGAATCTGTTGCATGGAAGGCAATATTATCTAGCTCAAATGAGATGACTTGACAGATAGATTCTATCTAAACTTGAGATCTCTTAACTGTAACTAACAGAAGGGATAGTGAGAGATTGGTGTCTAGATGGCAGAGAACAAGCACATAAATGTCACATGTCACTGTGCAACATGAACGTGACCGCCACAGATTTGGGGTAAGTAGGAAAAGCAGAGATGCTATGGAAAAGGCTTCAGGAAATCTCTGCTCTCAGACTTGGAGGAACGAAAGAAATCTGACTAGAGACAAACAAATGAAATGCAAACTACAGGAAGGAGGAATCTGTGGCTACGTTTTTCGTCCTACTAAAGAGCCCAGTAGCCAAACACTAGGTTTACAAGGATTAGGGATGAGAAGGAAGGTAAAGAGCAATGGAAGGCAAAAAGAAAAACAAGCTTGCTTCTCCTTTCCCAGGGCCAAGGTGAATTGGGCAACTTCTTGAAATAGGCAAATACAGCCTTTTAAACCTTCTGATCAGTTTTCCTATCCTCTCCCAGGGTGCCCAGCAGCCTCCCGTCGCCACAAGCCTCATTCTGGGGCATCGTGCCCTGATCTAACAATTACAAGACAACAATCTGAACACAAATGTGAATGTGAGTGGTCAGTGGGGGCCCTTGAATCTCCATAGAGGAACTACACACCAGTGTTTGCATTTCCATAGTCCAAATGAAGAGCCAGAAACAGAGGGCTAGGTAGGCAGTCAGGGACAGGGACCACGTGGAGGCAGGAGGAAGAGAAGTCAGACATGGAGGCAAACAAAAGATCTAGAACTAACTGGGCAGGACTTGACACTTGACCGGGCTAGGTGGGAACAGTGATGTTACGTTGGACCTAAAGTGGCAGTCCTCAATCAGGTCCTCCCATAGGCGGGAACCTGAACTTCAATATAATTGGATATTGCCAGAATTCCTTGAAGGAACCAATCAGAAGCTACCAGAGTATATGAATATTCCCTAGACAAAGAGCTTAAGCGGTAACCCATTTGGGGCCGTATATCCCCCCTAAGCTTTGTTTTTCCCCCCAATAAATTTTGTTTTCTTCCCACCACTTTTGTCCATGAATCCATTCTTTGGTTTTACAAGACAAAATGCTCGGACCCGACCACATTTCAGGTTTCACAAACAAATCTCTAAGTGGTATGAGATCCAAGATCAGCCGTGTATGGGGAGAGATTTGAGGGCAAGAGAGCCCTGCAAAGTGGGGAACTACCACCACCCCTCCTTTCACACAGATGCCTCCATTCCCCCCTAACGGTTGGCCTTTATTAAAATAATCCACACGCTGGAACAGAATTGCCTTTCCCCAGCCAGGAAACACACAGGCAAAGCTGAGGCACGGAGGAAGTCTTGCTCTTCAGAGCCACCTGAAATTGGTAACCTTCGATGAAAACTAGATAAAACAGAAGAGTTTTCTCTCTTTAGCCGAACAAAGAAATGCATGGCCTTCATGAAGTTTTATCCTTGGATCCTATTTTTTTCCTCTACACCAACAAGAGACACTCACAGAGTGAAGTTATGTTTCCCCTATCTTGGCTGCAGAGAAAGAGAAGCCCACTGCAGAGCTAAATCACCTCACGTGTCCCAACTTCCACTTCTGTCAGGAAACCATGCAATCAAACTGAGAACTCTCCAGCCTCCCCACCCGCACCTCCCAGGACAAATGGAGCTCACGTGACTATTACAATTTTAAATAACCCTTAAAAAACGTGAGCTATGTTTCCCCAAATAAGCCTCTAGCCCACGGGACAAACAGGAACACGTTCCTCTCCTCAGGAAGTTGTGTTTTATTTTTTTAGAACAATAAGCCTTTCCTTCTCGCCTAGGAAGGACATTCTTTTTTTTCAAAAACAGATGCTACTTGAAAGCAGATTAAAGTTATCAAAAACAATGGAGCCCAGTAGACAAAGATATTGGCAGGCCAAAAGAAATGCAGTTTTCCATGAAAAAAAAAAAAAAGACATTTTTTGGCCCCACATGTAAACCCTGTATGAAAATCCAAACGCACCCCCTCTGTTGGTTAGGGGCGTGATTGTTCACAGCCTCATTAAGCCTCCTGCCCAGGTCTGTGAACTCCGCACGCATATACAAGTCGGAGGGAATGTTCTCTGCATGGTGAGCTCTTCCTCCCACGTCTAATGTCTCCTCAGAGACTCATTCAGAAGGTAGCAGGCCTCAGACCAACCTTGTAATTCACTTACAACGAGCTTTTAATTTCACTTGTTCACCAGCATCGGGGATTCGCTCACCACAGCACAGTGTATTCTGCTGGTTGGAGAGCAGAGAGGAGCCAAGTGTCCCCCACCTCCTTCCTCACAACTGGAGCCGGCACACCCCACCCTCTTTCTGCGGCCTCGGCAAACAATGCACTGTACTCGGAGAAAAATATACCTTGCTTTTCCTTTGAAATTAGTCTGTTTTAGAAATGAAGCACTGTGCTTAAATTATAATCAGAAGTTAAGTGGACAAAAGGTACAGTGTTCCCGTTACAAGATACATTAAAAAAAAAAAAAGATTCATTCGTTTAAAAAGATTGTATTTCAATCATCAAAGAGAGTCAGGCCAGGACTGTGGTACAATTAGCAGGCGGAAGGAGACTTCAGTGGTAAGTGCCTTTGGGCTTAAACATGAGGAGGAGAAAGATTTTTCTTAAGTAACAGCAGTCTCGGGACCAGGAACGGTACTGATGCCAACTTATGCTCTCTTGCAAAGGCAAAAAAAATACACTCATGTATCCCCCTTGACCAAATATCACTAGCAAGCAACCAAGAGAGTTATGTCTTGAACATTATGTAAAAGGAGGTAAAAAGCTAAGCCAAGACTCCAACTCCTGTCTGCAGCCAATCGGGGGAGGAGGCAGGAGTCTGCAAGTTATGTTGTATCCGCAGAGGTTAAGTTTTATTTGGGAGATCCACATTTTTCTACACTAAAACATCTAAAACAACTATCCTAAGAAGGATAATGGGAAGACTATGCGCTTTGGTGTCAAATGGAGCACAGCTTACATCCTCATCCCCATCCCTGCGGAGAGATGTGACCCTGGATGCGTTACACTTGCAGGGGTCCTCAAACTACGGCCCGCGGGCCACATGCAAATACAAATATTGTATTTGTTCCCGTTTTGTTTTTTTACTTCAAAATAAGATATGTGCAGCGTGCATAGGAATTTGTTCATAGTTTTTTTTAAACTATAGTCCGGCCCTCCAACGGTCTGAGAGACAGTGAACTGGCCCCCTGTTTAAAAAGTTTGAGGACCCCTGCTACAGAGACTATACTTGCCAATCATGGTGTGTGATATACTCAGCTAGGCTGTGTGGCTAAAATGATATACAGTTTCATAACAACACATGGCATATACAGACCCTCGAAAAATGCTAGTTGGTCTTATCACTATCTATGAGACATTAATATAAGCACAGAGTAATACCAAGAATATAGACTTAAAACATTCCTGAAATGTATATACATCAGAATCTTTATAAATTAATCCACGCTTTACAGATGTGGCTATCTCTATCCAAAGAAGTTAAATGAATTATTTATATAAAACATATAACAAGCCCCTAGATCAGTGGTTCTCAACCTTCCTAATGCCGTGACCCTTTAATACAGTTCCTCATGTTGTGGTGACCCCCAACCATAAAATTATTTTCGTTGCTACTTCATAACTGTAATGTTGCTACTGTTATGAATCGTAATGTAAATATCTGAGATGCAGGATGTATTTAGGCGACCCCTGTGAAAGGGTCGTTTGACCCCCAAGGGGGTCGCGACCCACAGGTTGAGAACTGCTGCCCTAGATAGTCTGCTTTAGCAATCCTATCGGGTTTGGTGGGCAGTGGGTGCCTATTGCCTCCAGAGCACACTGTCAGCATTGTTTCAAGTACATCATATCCACCTGTGGTAGGCAGTTAGGCAGACAAGAGCAGAGCAAGGACGCTGAGCCAGGTACGGAAGGTCAGCAGGGCGGAAAGCCCCAGATGACTCGCAAGGGGAAAAATTGGGAAAACAAGGACTTCGCCCCCAGGGTGACCTTTCCTCCCCTACCAGCTCGCTGGTCATGTGGTTTAGATCCTCTGACCTTTCTTATCACTCGGACCCTCCCCGACCTTTCCTTCCCCCTGGCATGGTGCTCGTCATGTGGTAGACAATCTTGGGGGAACGGAAAGAGGGCTGGAGAATAGCCCCCAGGACCATGAGGTTCTGACCTGCATCAAAAACATCGAGGCCTCAGTTGTGTTTCAGCTCCAGGACCAGAAAAGCAGCAAAACCAGACAAGAGACACCAGGCCAACCTCAGGACCAAGTTGACCAATGACCCTGGCAGTGACCAATCAGTGGAGACCGTGACCATGAAAGGACACACCAGGAAAGCTGATTGATGAATATCCTATTAAGACCCTCCCTTAAAACCCCCACCCATAAAAGCCTGTAGGATCCCAGGAGCACAGCCCTACCCAAGCCTTTCCCCTCTCCCTCTTCCTACCCCCCAGGGTCATGACCATTACCTTCCTCTCTCCTAAGCTCCAAGGGCCCTTTGCCTCGGTAACTTGTTTCCTCAGCCCATTGCTTCTACTGCTCACTTCTTCTACCTCTGGGACTTTCTAAATAAGCTTTCTCTTATAGTTTGAGTCTTGGCTCTGATTCTTTCCTAGCCAGAACTCGAGCACCAAGGTCCAGTCTGACCCTACGGTGTGACACCTGGTGTTGTTCTCACCGCCAGCAAAAACACCTGCTTCCGAAGCTCCACAGGGAATGCACTGGATGCACAGAAAGAGAAGGGCGGGAGGGAGGAAGGAGGAAATGTGTTTTCAATCTTGGTGTTCAGAGCTGTGAGAAGAAACTCATGCCTGTATAGGGTAAGACAATTCTGTAAATGGCCACAAGGTGGCAGACCAGGCCAACAGTCCTTTCCTGGGACTAGCAAACTCAAGTCATTGGGTCTCATAGATCCATTTTTCCATTATAAATACTTAAGATATTTGGGTCTTTAAAAAGTATTCCTTAAGATCATCTCAGGGAATATGATGAGTCCTTTCTCCTCCTGCCCCTAATAAAGGGGGGCAGGAGAGAGCAGACAAGTCCATCAGCTCCCCCATTAAAATTGTTTGACTTCTACCATCCTTGTTTTAAACCAGCCTCCACACCCCACATGTCTTTGTAAAGCTCCAGAGCATTTAAAACCAAAATGTCAAATCACTACACTGCTGGGGTGTTCTGTGCCATCCCGGTCCCCAGGAGGTTCATTGCATACATCAGGAAAACGTAAGAAAAGAACCCGTGGAGGAGTATATGATTTTCAGTAAAATTCTCAAATGTATAATTCCGATCCTAAATCCTATGAAGGCTGCTCCTGAGTTTACTAATTTACACCCAAAGAAAAACAAGCCCCAGAGTTGTGATATTCAAAGTCGCATGTCAAATCCAGGAATGCCTGGTGATCCCATTAGTTGGCACCTATGACGCAGCCTGCACACAGTCTTCAGCCTCAGGTTCTTACCCACTGCATCTCAGCAAGGCATGTGGATTGGGAATTCCAGAACTGAAAGGTACAGATTCCGGCTATTCTGTTTGCCTAAAATTTCCTCAAGTTTTCCACTAGAAAAGGCATTCTTTATATCTTTTTTTTAAACGCGAGTTTTGCCCTGGCCGGTGTTGACCGGTGTTTCCCAGTGGTTAGAGCAAAAGACCATGCACCCTTGGGTCACAGGTTCAATTCCCGGTCAAGGGCACGTACCTGTGTTGCAGGTTCAATCCCTGGCCTGGATCAGGGCCCTGTGCATGAGGCAATCAATCAATGTGTCTCTCTCACATCGGATGTGTTTTTTTTTTTCCCTCTCTTTCCCTTCCTTCCTCCCTTCCACTCTCTCTAAAAAAACAACAAAACACAACAATGGATTTTTTTTAATCCTTGGGTGAGGATATAAAAAAGGGGGTGGGGGGATTTGGGACAGTCCCTAAACTTGAGACAAAGGCAATTATGAAGTAATTACCTCTTAAATTAACCATGAAAATGACGAAGTAACTTTGTCCTTTCTAGGTCAAAAGACATCTGCCTTAAACAGCACACTTTGGGCCCATGCCTCCTCCACTTCAAGTTGGTACTGGGGCACCCTGAGAGCAGTCACGTTTCGGGGGACATGGGTTGAAGAAGGTAGAAAGGACTTCATAAATTCTCAAAGACAGATGAAGTGCCGCATGTAATCCTCTTTAGCAAAGAGTTTAGCTCTTACTGAAGAAAATGCAAGCCTTAAATGAAGATGGCACAGGGCAGTTCTTAGGGTTCCTGAGTGAGCCACGCTATGTTTAGCAACTTAGGATACACCTTACACCCTGTGTGCCCGGTCATGTCCCGGGGAAAACAATTATCTAAGCAGATACTTTCATTGGTGAAGATTACGGTTTCCCAGAAAAATCAACACGTCAGTTGTAACTAAAAACTCACCCTGTGCACAAATAAGAAAAATATCAAGTGTCTAAATCAGCCCCTGATTCCTGTTTTGGAAGAGTCAGCATAAGTGTTTCCCCTTCAGAACAATGCCTGATCCCCAGGCCCCCCAACAGCCTCCTAGAACCCGCATCTCCGAGGAAGCGAGAACAAACTTATCAAAATGTCTTCATTTTAAAACAACGAACTTATCGTAATCTCTCCGATTAGAAACTCTGTCGTCGAATTTTAATTTCACACGCAAGGATTAACTCACTAGGAAACGATGTGCAGGAAATTTAACGCTAGCCTTGTTTTTCCTATCATTAAGTTAGCAGGCGGTGCATGGCTACGTTTTAACTTAACCTTTACACATTTGACTAAGAACACACACACATTGCTCTAATCAAGTGATTCTTGAACTATCTTTCATTTCAATTAAAAAAAAAATCAACCAAGTCATATTCCCTTCCCCTTTGGCTTGGTATTCAACACATTCCCCATAGCCAGTCTGGCTCTGGCTGAACCCCGTGGAAGTCTTGCCGAGTCCGGGTGGGCAGACGGGGCTGCCACACACTCCCCACTGTACTCAGTCTCTACAACAAGGGGCCCTGCAGTCTACACAAATCACCCTCAGGATGCCTCAAGTTTCAAACACCAACCTAATCCAGGGCTCAATTAACAGTTCTTATTTTAAGCCATTCACTGTACAAATGTCAGAACTCCTCCAGGGGTGGAGTTTAGACAGTCCTAACATAACAAAAGCAACGCGGAGCAGGTCACTGAGGACACCAGCTCTTGACGACTGCCTCAGTAAAAAGGAAGTGATTCTGAATAGAGGCAGGTTTTAAATATAGAACACTTCATGGCTGCCATTTTTCTAGGACAAAAGACAAAAATAATATGACATCTGTTTTTCCCATCCTGAATGCTTTACCAAGGAGTCAACCACCAATGGTGTTGCTTATTCTCAAACGTTTCTATTTCTCTAGAGGAAGAACCAAATGAAAACATTCTACACGTGTAATTAAAGCCTTCCAACGCTGTTAGTCAGAGATGAACTAAATGCTAAAGAAATTTTAGGCGCTGTTCAAAATTTCTCTCTTTCCAATCTGCCCATAAGAGGGGAAGTTGAACCATCCAAACAGATACATACTTGGGGGAGGTGGGGCAGTTACAGAAAAAGAAGTGCCTTCTTAGATTGTAGAGAAGAATTAGGGGGCTACGTGTACAATTACCATCAAGTGCTCCATTAGAAAGACTAGCAGGTCAGTTTCTGAAGCATCCCACCTTTCAATCATGGTTTGAAGTTTCCTTTGAAGCTAAAATCGAACATCTTTACTTACTTACTTACTTACTTACTTACTTACTTACTTACTTACTGTACCTGTTTTGCCTCCCCCGACTGTACAGGATGCACCAGGCAGGCGTGGCAGCTTAAATCAGTGCACGGGTACATTAGATCTATGTGCCGGGGTCCATGACACTCAGAAATCACTAGACCTTTGCCCTTCCTAACAACAATCCTCTGACATCACTGCCACCACCCACCCCAAAGCCCTCAGCATCACTAATCACCAAGATTCTCCAGAAATCACACGGAGGCAGCGAGCCCTGTGAGATGACCACCCTGGGAAGTCGGCTGCTGCAGAGGGGCCATCACAACCACAAGGGGAGATGAGAAGAACCGTGGGAAGAGGCATCCCAACACCACGTTTCCCAAAATACGTGTCCATCACTTAAAAATGCTTGCTGCTTCAGAGCCAGGGTTACACAGGGCAGATGGGTTTGCATCTCAGTAGCCACATCCTAGAACTGGAGGAGCCACACAGGAAGAAGGAAGGGGGGTGTGGGAGCCCCTTTTCGTGGGAAAGGACAAATTCCAAAGACGACCAGTGAGGGGGTTCCAGGCATCGGTCCATGGGAGACTTTCCACCGGTGTATGGCAAAATGGAAAGCAAAGCCAGCGTGGTAAGATTTCCCGATCAGCTAAATGTAGGCAATGTAAAGGGCTCTCCCATTACTGGGGGATTAAAACCAGCTGGGGTTTTGTTTGTTTGTTGTTGTTTTTGTTTGTTTTTTTGCTTTTATGTCATGCTTTGAAATTATATTGTTACTAGATGAAAGTAAGTTCACTGTTTTATCTCGTGTCATTAATAGAAAAAAAAATCTTTTCCAACTGCCCAAATTACGATCATATCTTAGTTTTTGAATGGTGGCAGGGAGTTAATAGTCTCTTACTTGATGAAATCCAAAACATCGGGCCACCCACTAAGGCAATCTTATTAATGCAGGAGTGTGTGTGTGTG
>NW_005354829.1:5162229-5180590 GCF_000412655.1 Myotis brandtii
GGAGAAAGTGATTGCAAGTTTCCAAAATTATTCAGCTCTTACTTACAGTCCTATTCTCAAAACTTTCCAGAGAAAAGCATTCTAGGTATTTTGACCCTTCCCAAAAGGGATTTTTCAATAAATTTTCATTAAAGAAATCTCTAACATTAGAAACTACTGGTGGAATTCTGGGCCTTGGAACGGAATGTAAATTTTGCAGAAAATGTGGCAAGATGTTTTGGGCTGGCGAGGAAATCAGCGCCGGCCCTGCCTGGCCACTCCCCGGGGCAGTGTCTGCCTGCCAGCCACCACTGGGCTGAGAGTGAGTCCAGCGAACCGCACTGCCCGAGCGCAAGCCCGGCTCTGCCATTTCCCAGGGCTGCGTCCCTGTCAAGCCACTCAGCTCCCTGCAGCTGTTTGCTCATCTGCAAGAAAATCTCATTTTCATTTTCCAGTTTTGTTTTCTTACTTAGATAATTTTGGTTTTATAGTAAAATACAATGCTCTAACAGTAGAGGGCCTCCTATTTTTTTTTTCCTATATGTATTACTGTAATTTTTTTCTGGTTATTTATTTATTTATTTAAATTTAATTTTTTCCTCTCCCTTTTATCCCCCCCCCCCCATGCCATCTACAGGCCTCTTATTTTTAACGAAGATTTCTACTTAGTCCCACATTTCAATCCGTTCAGTTGTCATCCCTTCCCTGCACTCCCATGTCACAGGTAAAGCCAACATATTAAATACTTGCTCTGGGCAGAGCCCTGTGCTAGGAAGCCACCCTGGAGACACGAGATTGGTACAACACAATCCTGGTCCTCAGAGAAACCTAAACACCCTCACAAAAGGCTACAATGCAAGATAGAAATTCAACTGTAAGTCACGGGGATCAGAAGACAAGAGGCTTCTTATTCCCAAGTTTAACAGGTGCTCTCTCCCACTCTGCCATCGCTACCAGTCAATATCAGAACTTCTAAATCACATCGCACATATTCTTCTCCCCTCAAACTACAAATTAAGCAAATTGATTATACCAGAAATCACAAATATCGGTAACCGTACACCTTCATCTGACAAACCGTTATTCAGTATCTACTCCCATAAGGAAATGTGATTAGATCCTATAGTTAGCACCAAGTCCTTTTAGAGAAATGATATCATTCCCAAGGTATATTTTTATCAAGTTATTTAATTTATTACAGCTCAATCATAAAATATACAGCAATGGCTTCTGATAAAAAGTACAAGTAAACCTGTGTGCCTCTGGGGACGAAAACCCACTCAGCAGAACCCCTGGCTGTACTGAGCCCGTGTGGGACCGGGCCTTCCACGGCCCTGCACCTAGTCTGCTGTCAAAGCCAAAAGCTGCCCGGCCTGTGTGGCTCAGTGATTGAGCATTGACCCATGAACCAGGAGGTCACGGTTTGATTCCGGGTCAGGGCACATGCCCAGGCGACAGGCTCGATTCCCAATAGGGGGCATGCAGGAGGCAGCCTATCAGTGATTCTCTCATCTCTGATTTCTCTCTCTCTCTCTCTCTCTCTCTCTCTCTCTCTCTCTCTTTCCCTTCCTCTCTGAAATATATATATATATTTTAAAGCCAAAAGTCAACTCTGCAATTAACTTGGGGAGGTGGCGGGGGGGAGGATAGACAAAGAGAAAGAAAAAGGGAAGGCAGAGGACATAATCTCTTCCTCTCTATTCATAGGTCATTCACTGTTATTGACAGTAATATTCTCCCTGCTAAATGTAATGCATAAGCTGTTTGCTTTAAGAATATCTGTAAGCACATTCTTTTGAATGTTATCCTTAGTAGTAATTCTGGGAGATTTGGCTTTAGAAAACATCCAGCACTCACCCAGAACTAAGCCTAATGAACGAGTTGGTTATTTAAGTTCAATTAGGCTCAAAAATAACACACAATTACAGGAAGTAAAGAGGTAACTTCCTCGTGGTATTCACTAAGCAACTCTGATAATAACACCAAGATACAGTCTTAAACATATTTTGGGCGACAGCACCAGAATTTTTATAAAAATACTGTATTACTTGGAAACATGACAAATTTTAAGGATAACACTTAGCTAGATATGTAAGCCTTGCCTTGTTTTAAACTTCATTTCGTTATAGCTGATCTTCATTTTAGTAGGAAAATGTCAGTAAATAAAAATGAAACACCAGATAATTATGGAACTAAATCTACTACATTACACTCTTAAGTCTGTGTGTCATTTAAACCCTCGAATGTACAGCAGACAAATACTACCGTTATACTTCTTAACCTTCTGGAACCAAAGCGTTGTTTTATGCATGAAAGTCAACATCAGGTGCCATTAACATGGCCCACATGCAACCTCTGCAAACCCTTGCGTCAGTGAGGATTCCACCCAATATACAGGTATTGCCCAGAGAAACCAATTAACCTGTGGCTAGAAGATTAAGTGCAAAAACAGACCAGTAAACTCCGCTTCGCAACCTCTCCCAAAACACACACACACACACACACACACACACACACACACTGATTCTGCCTTTAATAGTAGCACCCTAAGCAAAAATTGAATTCTTACAAATAAAGAGAGCAGGAAAAACAAGAACAAGAACTTTTTTTTTACCTTATCTTCTTGCACGCTTTCTCTGAAATCAGTCTCAAGCCTACAGAAATACATGAGCGAGTAACACACACCCAGATTTTTAAACTATTAACATTGTGTTCTCTGTCTCCTTTTCAATTCTCTTCTTAGAAATGGGCAAGTCTCCTGCCTTGGAAAATCTTCACCTGACCCTTCCTAAACAGCTGTCTTTCTTGGACAAAGTTCTGGAATGAGAGGTTCACCCTTTTTGCCCACTTTCTCAACTATCCAGTTACTGTATAACCTTTTGGAATCTGATCTTTGCCCCGATGCACTAGTATACAAAACAGACAAAAATCCCTCTTCTCACAGATACTGCAGTCCAGTGGATATTACATCTAGTGAGACAGAAAGATTGAATAAGGATTTTTAAAAGTTTGTCAATAATAAGCAGGAAGAAGGTAAAATAACAAGAAGGGAATGAGAATATGAAATGTCAAGAAAGGTGGCCAGCGCTGACCGATCCCTCCCCTCGGCCCCCAGGCCTCCTCAAGGGCTCAGCGGGCGGTACCAGCTCTCTCCACGAGTAGCCCAGGTCTGCCTTGAGCCTCACTCTTCTTCAAAAGGATCCTTTCACTGAGGAATCACATCTACTCTCAGGCCATCTTTACACGTGACTCCTAGACCCTGACTTGTCTTCCAAATTCCCGCCATTACCAGCACCGCTTCAGAGGGCAACTAAAATTCACGCTCAATTTCCCCCCTAGTTCTACCTCCAGGTTTCTCTTCTGCTGTCCCTGGCACCAATGCCCCAGCGATTCCAGTGAAAACCCAGCAGTTATCTTCAATTTGTTCTGATAGCCGCTCTTTTCTCTTTTTACATGTACTTAATTTCATTTTTTAAATCCTGTTGAGTATCCTGTCATATTTTTTTTTCATTCTATTTTCAATGGCATGAACAGTTTCGGGGTCTCCCATTTTATCAAACCTAACAAACAAAATAAGGAACCCCAAAGTGTTTAGGCTGCCCCCTCCCCTAGTGAAAAACTTCCATCAACCACCCAATTTCCACTGCCACAGCCTGAGGTCCCAGGCTGGCCTGCTCCCAGGGTTCCTCTGCTCCAGGCTCCACCCGAAAGGCCCCTCTGCCTCCCAGCACGTCCTCCTGCCTCGCACACATCCATCTGATGGGCAGCTCCACCTCCATCCCCTGAGAAGCCCTGCAGACCACAGACCACTCCACCAACTCTCCCCTCCTCTGGTCTCCTAGGCATTTATTAATGCATCTTTCATAAGGAACTTATTATACATTCGTCTTTACTGTTGGTATTCTTTAATATGTATGTGAAATATCTGTGGGAACAAGTCAATAACGGCAATGCTCAATAAAGACCAGATGCTCCCAGAGAGGACCATATTTGTACTGACTTTAAAATAACAGTCGCATCGGAAAGCATTAAAACTTCGAACCACATGGCCCGTTTTTAAATGTTCTGTTTGAGGCAACATTACTTTAAACAAGACTCCTTTATAATAAGTCATCATTTAATTAATATCCAAATACCTTGAGAGCCAATAACAGTTCAGCAAAACAGCTGGAAATCAAATATCAGATATAATTACACACAGCTGGCTTTATTCAACCGATGTCATATTAAATAAACTTATTCCACAGACCGTTTCCCCCCCTCAACTCCCCAAGAAAAAAAAAATCCTTCAAGAAACATAAAAGGCTCTTTGTTAGATTTTTTTTTTAAGTTTGCAGAATATATTCCAATATTAGAGATTTTTCAGCAGGAGTACATCATACTAAAGATTTTCAGAGGAGTATATTTTGTTTTTTTGTGCCATACTGTGTGTTTTTGTAAGATTTCACAGCCTTGGAGCTTTGTTTTCTTTAAGACTAACACAAAAATAGCAAACTGGACCAAGTCACAAAATACAATGAACACCTGTATTTTTATGATCTGGCATTCAGTTTATTATTTTGATATTAGATTCTATTTATTATTTTTGTAAAGATGCCATGTCTTTATAAGTTGTAATATAAATTATCAAACAAAAATATTGCTTTCAAACCTATTGTTTCAAGACATTATTTAAAGCATTTTACTGTATTGTATATGTTATATGAAGGAGAACTTATTTTTATAATTTTATTTGAGTGAGAGAGAGAGAGAGAGAGACAATGATTTGTTGTCCCACTTATTTATGCATTCATTGGTTGCTTCTTATATGCCCATGACCAGGAATCAAACCCACAAACCTTGGGGTATACCTGGCCAGGGTTTGAAGGGTAACTTATTTATAAACAATAACAACTACCTATTATATGCCAGGCACTGTGCTGGATGCTCTACATCTATTATCTTGATCAAGTCCCAAATAGGTATTCTCCTCTCCCCTCCCCATCTCCCTCACCCTTTTCCTCCACTTTAACAAAGAAAAAGTGTACATGCTGTACTTATCTAACCATCAAACTTAAAACTAAAGTCATACTTTATAAAAATGTACAACTAGTCTTGGTATTGTCTCATCTATGATATAACCTTTCAACAATCACCTTTCCAGAAAGCTAAAATTAAGTCCAATCGTAACATCAATCAAAAACTCATTTGTCATATATAGGAGACTATATGCCTTGATACAAACCAACATAAAGTTACTTAACCTGAAAATCAATTCTATTTGAAAAATGGTGAGAAAACCAATGCTCAGCCCATATGGGTGGTTGTGAGAAGTACATGAGATAACGCCAGCAGAACCCATAGGTGCCGTATTGATAGCTGGGAGACATCATGTGCAGACGTGGGTCAGTTTACAGAGGGTCTCTAGTCCAGGTTCATTAATGCACATAACAAACCAAATATTAAATATGAAGAGTTTGAGTATGCTTCCCTGGAGGTGGAAAAGTTATTTTCTAATAACAATTATGACAGTTATCACAGATGAATTTTTTCAATATAAAGACTCCCAGATTTTTAATAAACACTTACAAATTTGTTAGAGACAGCATTGAAACGAGCAGAATGGAGGCTTACATTCTGAGGATCTTCTCCCCAGAAATGTATAATGCGTGCTTTAAGAAGATTATACATTACCTTAAGCAATAAAACAAAATTTAAAAAAAAAGATTATACAAATTTAGGACCTATCTGTGAGATCATCTAAATTGCCATACCTCTCAAAAAAAAAAAAAAGGGCCTTAGCTGCCCCTATTAAGCAACCATTAGATTCTTGAAAGGTGTCACCATTCTTGATTTATTCATCAAACCTGAACACACACCAGGGATCAAATTTAATATGTATGAAGACAAGCAATTATGTATGGCTGGAATTAACAAACTATCCCAACTGTCATCACAATCTAAATTATTTCTTTAACACAATGAACATTTTTTACAGAAAGAAAAACTATAGGGGAACTACAAGTTATGTGTGATGCTAATTTCTGAAAATATAATTTAACTGCTTTAAAAGAAAACTACCTCCAAATACAGTTCAGATCTCTTTTAACCACCTGCTTTCTGAACCCAATATCACAGAAGAAATTCATTTTAAAATTGTTTTAACCCTTGCTGGTGTTGCTCAGTGGTAGAGCATCGGCCCTCACACCAAAGGGTCTCAGGTTCAATTCCGGGTCAAGGGCATGTACCCAGATTGCAGTTTGTTCCCTGCCCCTGATAGGGGAGAGGGGGGGAGGCAACCAATTGATGTATCTGTCTCACATCAGTGCTTCTCTCTCTCTCTCTCTCTCTCTCTCTCTCTCTCTCTCCCCTCACCTCCCTCTCTCCCTTCCACTCTCTCTAAATATCCTCAGGTGAAGACTAACAACAACAAAAATTCCATTTTACTAACAGAATTTTTAAAATTCATACTGAGTAATCAATTTATAAAAACAAATTAACACATCTATTTCAAAATATTTAGAATGCTACATAGCAATCCACTTTTTTATGATTATATCCAAGATTTTTAAAACTATGTATACTAAAGAATATCCTCGTTCAAATTGCTATCCTTTTCTTCCTTCTTCTCCTGCCCCCCCCCCCCCCCCCCCCCCCTTTTTTATTGTGATTGCTCAAAAGCTATTATGAATTCAAAACCTAGAGCTTTAAAGAACTTTAATTTCTAATTGGTTCCAAATATGTAATCACAAGGAATATGCAAAAGACTAAAAATGTAGCATAGGACAAATGATAGAAGAAATTGTTGCAGTATTTTTACCTTTTAAAGCTCAATATGGATAAGCAAGCTCTACTTGAATAAGAACTGCCTTGCATTCAAAAAGCATCACTGTGAACGAGGGGAAAAAATGAGGATTTACTGGATTACTTACACAGAGAGTGCATTACAAATTCACTAAAATCAAGTCCACTTCCTTTTGGAGTCATTACTTTAAAGCACAAAAGTACCAGATGTTCCTCCATACAGCTTGTTACATATAGAAAAAAATAAATTACATTATCATATTAAGGATATACATCTGACTCTAGTCTAAGCTCTTTGAGCTGTAATGTAATCAACTTTGAAGCAGACTTTCTTTACATGTGTGCTATTGAAGCTGAAATAAATGAAACAAGCACTTCCAAGCCATCGTCCCAAATCTACCAAGAATATTCTTGTGTTATGAGTGGGGCTTTAAAATCAGAAAGAGATTCTGAGGCTTAGTTCTACCATTTACTGGATATTGACCTTGGGCAATTTCCTTAACTTTCCTCTTCTGTAAAATGAGAATAAACATATGTTCTTCATTGGGCTTGAGAGAGGATTAAACTTGCCTAGATATTAACTATTGTTAACATTTCCTATAGGAGGACAACTATTAGTTATTGACAGGGAAGAAGTATCAATAGGTAAAAGATCTATTTCATAAAATAAATATTATTCTTAAAAAAATGATGATAGACAGACATGTGTCTGTCTATGGCAGGGGTCCTCAAACTTTTTAAACAGGGGGACAGTTCACTGTCCCTCAGACCGTTGGAGGGCCGGACTATAGTTTAAAAAGAAAACTATGAACAAATTCCTATGCACACTGCACATATCTTATTTTGAAGTAAAAAAACAAAACGGGAACAAATACAATATTTGTATTTGCATGTGGCCCGTGGGCCATAGTTTGAGGACCCCTGGTCTATGGGATACCTGACATTACAAAAGACTTTTTCAAAGCCTTTGCACAGCTAGAATACTAATGGAATGTTGAACAAAGATAGTTTCTTGATGGAAAAAAAAATCCTGCTAAACTAAAAAATGTTAAGTATCCAATTAATATGAAGCCAATGCCACTTTTCATATTGAGGTTTGAGAGTTCAAATGAATTCTCCTTCTTCTCCAATTAATAAAAGCCTGGTGAGAGGGAGATCAATAATACCTGTGTTATAATTGTCTCGCATTTTCCCACAGGAGCATTCACCTGATGATGGGAGAACAATAGTACGCCTTCTTCCTAAGTTAAGAAAAAGGATGCAGCCGCTTCCACCTATGAATAGGATGCTGCCACACAAATTGAGAAGCTATTGTTCACACCGTCAATTAAAATTACTTCCACGCTGCTAATGAAGAGTTCAAGTTGTAAACTTTTTATTTTATGCTAATTTTCTTAAAAGGAGCAAAATTGTTTGAATCATAAGAAAGTACACAACAAAAGAGCAAAACAATCACAGAAAGCAATGAAAGAGTTGATAAATGGGTGGATCTACCAAGGCCTAGTCAATGTATATATCCTTTTAAATAACAGATTGTTGCTTTTTTTTTAAAATTCTCACCCAAGGATATGTTTAGAAAGAGAAGGGAGTGAGAGACACATCGATCTGTTGCCTCCCATTCATGCCCCAACCAGCAATCGAACCCACAACCTAGGTATGTGCCTTGACCAGGAACCAAACCCACCACCTTTTGTTGTATGGGACGATGCTCCAATCAACTGAGCCAGGGCAGATAGTTGAAATTTAGAAGACAAGAAAATATAATGCCTCAAATTTAGTTTGCCACAATATATTCAGACCTTTTTTTCAGTGGTCAAACTTGATTCTGAACTATTTTTTTAATTGACTTCTTGGACAAGACTACTAATGCTCAGTTTTCTTGAAAATACCCATAGCTTGACCCCAGGATGCGACATAAAATCAAAGAAAAGGAAATACTAATTTTGTCTACACAGACTCAGGCATTTTTCCCAAGAATAATAATAATAATGCCCTGTCATTTTTGCCACAGTGGAATTTGAATTTACACATTCTTGCTTGTAAAATGGAAGTAGGATGCAAAAGATAAATAGCAGCATGATCCAGAAAGCCAAAGGTTGAAGGAGATACTTCAAATAGTCACTGCAAATGACAGAGGTGGGCCAGGATAACAATTCAGAGGAAGTATTTTGGCAGCAGAACCTAGTTGTCCATTCTGACTTTGCTATTTATTGCTGTGAGACTTAACATTTCCAAGTTTAATTGAGGATAATGCCTACACTTTACAGTGCTGCTAGCAAGGTCCAATTAGATAAGCTATATAAAGCACGTACACACTAGCTATTATAGAGCTATTGCTATTGTTTCCAATTTAAGGGGGTGGGGTGGGGGAAAATTAGACTCCATAATGCCAAATAAGACAGACTTGAGGAAGGGATTCCAGCAAGGTGGCCAATGACAATTTCTGCTTCCTTCAGGTTCCCAGGTCCAATATAGCAAGTACTGCTAGTAAAATTTCATCCTTTTTGATAAGATTGAATGGTACAAAATGAGCAAAAGACTTAGTTACATGTGGTTTCCAAGATACTTTGAACGCTCTCCTGAATGACTAGTAAGCTCTACTTTCCTTTTCTTTTTTGCCAACCATGAAGGATTGCTATTGGCAATTACTTACTTCTTCCTCCCCACAGAGAAGAGAGCATTTGCATAATATGTTCAACAAGACACTGTAAATAACAGGTGTCTACTACTTAAAGGCAGAGAGATTTAGGTAGGAACCTGTTGAATGATTTCTGATCATCTTTTAAGTATTTTCAATAAAGATGGTGGAGGTACCGCCCCCATGGAAGACTGGAGATTTAAAAAAGAGAACCAAAGGACAGTTACATGCCTTCCTTTGCTTTTTGTTCAAATACAGTTTATTTTTTTACTATATTTACACCTAAGTAATAATGTTTTCCCAGATAAGAAAAGCAATGAAAGACAAAAGATCACTGAACTGCAATTCCTAGAACTGATTGTTGAGTTGGGAGGGTGGGGAGAAGAAGCAAAAGTGCAATTCAATGCAGCCCTAGCCATTCTGGCTCAGTGGATAGAGCGTCAGCCTGTGGACTCAAGGGTCCCAGGTTCGATTCCAGTCAAGGGCACATGCCCAGGTTGCGGGCTCCATCCCCAGTGGGGGGCATGCAGGAGGCAGCCGATCAATGATTCTCTCTCATCATTAATGTTTCTATCTCTCCCTCTCCCTTCCTCTCTGAAATCAATAAATATATATATTTTTTAAAGTGCAATGCAGACACTTCTAAGAACAAAATTTATTAAAACCTTCCAGTTCCTACTTGCCTCCTTTAAAAAGAAAATATTATCAATTTTCAGTGTGACTCTGAAATGCTGGATAAACAAATTGAGAGAACAACTAATTGGGAAAAATCAGCATTTTGAATGGTACAGGGACTACTTGCTAATATTACCACAGACATTTCATTATGCTTTGCTGGCGCTGCCACCTGCCTCATTTCATACCCCGAACTCCAGTTCATTTTAATGGACAAGGAAAGCCAATGCAATACAAATATTAACGTTGTTATCTCTTAAGTTTTCCCTCCATCCTAAAGAACGTACTAAGTGAAGAACCCCAGTGGGGGGCATGCAGGAGGCAGCCGATCAATGATTCTCTCTCATCATTAATGTTTCTATCTCTCCCTCTCCCTTCCTCTCTGAAATCAATAAATATATATATTTTTTAAAGTGCAATGCAGACACTTCTAAGAACAAAATTTATTAAAACCTTCCAGTTCCTACTTGCCTCCTTTAAAAAGAAAATATTATCAATTTTCAGTGTGACTCTGAAATGCTGGATAAACAAATTGAGAGAACAACTAATTGGGAAAAATCAGCATTTTGAATGGTACAGGGACTACTTGCTAATATTACCACAGACATTTCATTATGCTTTGCTGGCGCTGCCACCTGCCTCATTTCATACCCCGAACTCCAGTTCATTTTAATGGACAAGGAAAGCCAATGCAATACAAATATTAACGTTGTTATCTCTTAAGTTTTCCCTCCATCCTAAAGAACGTACTAAGTGAAGAATTGCTTTTCGCCAATAGGTTATAGATACGAAGAGCAACAAAACTTGTAGTCTTGTAAAACCTGTTATTCTAAAAAATAAATAAATAAATAAGCCACTTCTTCATCTTGGATAACAGGTATAGTCAAGTTAAGTCAAAGATATGACTTTGAAACCCTAGAAAGCACTTTAAAGGATCACAGGCTTATAATTCCCAAACTGGAAAGTAAAGAATACAATAAACACATCATTCAGCAATAACATCTAGGAGTAATGGCAATAACGGATAAATACAATAAACACATAACCTAGGAGTATCAGTAATAATGAATGAAAACATTAAGGTTCCTACCTCTCCCACAAGCTTTGTAATAACCCTGTTGGTTTTTTTTCTTTTATTGCCACTGAGCTGGTCCACCCTCCAGCCAGCATTTTTATTGCTATCACACCACAGTTTCATTAAGGGTCACTCCACTACAACCATCTGAGTGAGAGGGATCCTTGCAACAGAGGGCAAAGCTGCAGTCCCAACCACATGGTTAATGGAGCCTGCATGTTTATTAACATTTATAGATCGTGAAGTTCCCTGTGAAGGTGCAATAGAGCATTATCTTTTCCTCACCTTGAATGGACAATGCAAGAATCTTGACCAGCCAAATAATGTGAACAGCCAATGAATCAAGCTACATGGCAAGTGGGGAAATTGTTCTAACTTAAATGAGCATCAGGATCACAGGATGAGCTTTCTAAATAATACATATTCCCGAGCCCCTCTCTAGCTGTAGTAAATCATTAACTCTGGAGACCTAGGAATCTATATGTATTATAAGCAGAATTTGTGCCTCCCATGCCCCCAAGTAATTCATATAATCAGATGAGTTTGGGAAACATAGGAAAATAAGGGAAGATTTGAAGGAATTATTGGCTTCCTGTCAATATGCAAAAGCACCTAATTACCACTGTACTTCCTCATCTTATGGTGTTAGATGGCATAGTGATATTAGAATTTTGATATTCCAGACAGGGTATAAAAATCATGGCTTTTATTTATAGCAAGTTAGCTTTATAGCTATCATACAGTAACATAACTAACCAAGGATGCCATAAACCAGTTAAACTGAAAATGTTAACAGAAGACATCTTAATGATTGATTGATTATAGCAAGCTTCTACTTAAATTTCTGCAATAAATGTATGTATTTGTTAGTCCTTGTAGGAAAACAGATACATAAGCATATTGAGTAGTAGTGGCCAGACTTAAGAGATTTAAAAACTTGGATTTTAATCTCAGTTTTCCTACAAAGAAGCAAGTTGACAAAGTTGTCTGAGTCTCATTTATAAAAAGAGGTTAATAATAATGTCATAGTTATACCATTATAATTAAATAAGAAATAGCTGTACCATTAATTTTTAAATATGAATATACTTGAGCACTACCTTATATTAGACACTATTCTAAGCTATTCTAACTATTGTTGTGGGAGTTTTTGTCTTTTAAAATTTATCTTTATTGTTGAAAGTATTACAGATGTCCCATTTTTTTCTCCTATTAACCCCTTCCACTCCACTCCTGCACCCCCTCCCAACTATTGTTTTTAATCCATCAAAAATTTCTATCAATTTGAATTATTTTTTGTTTATAATTCCTTTTTCCCAACTCTTCCTAAGATTCTAACCTGAAATGTAGCCATTATCTAAATTCGATTATTAGATTCAGTAGTGTCCAACTCATAAAAGCCACCTGTTTGAAAGGGATCATTTTCATCCTCAGAAAAGTCTTATGAATCAGATTATTCAGTATCCTCTGTTTTACAGATGAGAAAGTCCAGACAGGTTATAACTTGCCCAAATTCACACAGCTTATAAAAGAAAGTGATAATGTAGCCTTCTTAACCTACTATGATAAACTAAGTATGTCCAGAATAAATTTTAGTCCTTTCCTCCCAAGCTCTACTAATTCAGGGTCCTGGCTGATAAAAACAGATCTTACGTTTTCAGTTAAGTGCACACATACTCCTTCGCCAGCACATTAAAAGGAATTACCTCTTTAAATCATTTATCTGCCCCATCTGGTTGGTCAAGGACATCCTGGTGCCTTTTGCCAATGTACATGTTTTGTTTTTTTTAATTCTATGTATGCCCAAATTTCAAGCTTAGAATGCTTTCTGCCTGTGTTATCTACACTTTATTATTAATAATTGTAATTTATATTTACAATAAATACAATCAACATTTCAGCTGGACTTAGTACTCCACTAACTTTATCCATAGAGAACAGTGATAACCTAAAAAAGCAAGCCTACAATTACTCTGCCTACTTTTGCATTTTTACATTACTTTAGAAGACAACAATTTGTAAAGGTGTTTTTTATGAGTTTGACATTATTGTTATTTTAATTCTCACCTGAGGATATGTTTATTGATTTTAGAGAGGGAGAGAGGGAGGGAGAGGGAAAGGGGAAGAGAGAGAGGGAGGAGGAGAAAGTAACATTAATCGGTTGCCTCCTGTATGCACCCCAAACAGGGGATCAAATCTAGTTATGTGCCCTGATCAGGAATCGAACCCGCAACCTTTTTGGTGCAGGGGGATGACACTCCAACCAACTGAGCCACCCAGCCAGGACTGAGTTTGACATTATTGAATCCAATAGTTGAATTTGAATGGTGACTTCATTTTAGGTTAGAATCTTGAGAAGAGTTGAGTAGAGCTGGAAAGGAGACATCATAAACCAAAAAATAATTCAACCTGATGATATAAATTTTTGACTGCCTGAAAAATCTAAATTTTTAAAATTAAACTTCTTGAAGTAATAGGTAACAGTGGTTAATAACATTATACAAATTTCAGCTCTACATTATAATTTGGCATCTGTTAAGTGCTCCCAACCCAAAGTCTAGTTTCCTTCCATTACCATCTATTTGACCCCCTATATCCAATTTATGTAATTCCCTTCCTCTCTGGTAACCACTGTTCCACTGTCTGTATCTATGATTTTGCTTTGTTAGTTCATTTGTTATTTTTGTTTTATATTCCCCGTATGAGTGAAAAGACATGGTTTTGTCCTTTCCCATCTGACTTCTTTCACTTAGCATAATACTCTTAAGATCCATCCAATGTGTCGCAAAGGGCAATGAATCTTTATATTTTAATTAAAGACACTTTTCTAAAGAGTTTCAGAGCAAGTATATAAAAAGCGACCATTTTCAAAGTAATTATTCACTGTACGTTGTTTTTCAAATCAATCATGTTGCTCTCTTAAAAATGAGTTCACCTTGCAGCCTAAGGATGTATTTACTAATTAAATGGCACAGATCTGCCAAGAGACAGGGAATGTTGTGTTATTCCTTGAGAAGGAATAAAAAGACACATTTGAGAATTGTCCCATCTTTCGCAATATCACCCACATTAATTCCAGGAGTTCCTCCTGTTCTAAATAGAGTCAATTCAGATAGAAAACAATGAAAAATATGCCCAGTAATGGCTCTACTAGAGAAACAGATAACATCACATATGTTTCATTACATGAAACTTTTCTCACAAAGACTCCCATTATCTCCTTCTCAAGACAGAATTATATTATTGAACATTCCCACCTTTGTTCCAGTCCAAAGGGAAGAAGAAATGCCTAAACAGAAATTCGATTTTCTAATCCGCTTAGATCTTGTCAAAACACAGAAGAGGAAATTAAAAAAAAAAATGTGTCAGAGACTATTAAAATGAAAAATAAAAACTGTTCAACTGGAATTGCATATTGGCTTTAAGTGCTAAGTTTTTCAACTTTTTCCCATCCATCTTCACTTTTGGAAAACTTTAACATCTCACTGTCTCTCTACCATAGTATAAGGTTGTCCCCTCTCCCCAATGTGAGAATTACTGTACCCACACCAGCTAAATGTTTTTCCATGTTAATTTCTGTGGCTTATATTATGGAAGTTATAGAATTTTCTGAATTCCAAATATCATTACTCAATGTTTCACCCCTGAAAAATCACTGCTTCCAATGAATATGTAAGCTACTCAAAAGCAAAAGTGCTATATATTTCTAATAGGTTATAAAATGATTGGCTTCCTAGACAAACAGAATCGTACCTATGGTACATGGATTATTCTCATAACAATTACCTGTACTATCTCAACAGAACATTTTTCTTCACCCACTCAGTCTAGTGTAGAATTCTTACAAAGGCATGTAGTGACATGGAAAGGAAATTTACTGAGATCTGGAATCAAATCTTGAGGTTCTGAGCAAGTCACTGATTCCTTCTGCATCTTTGGTTCCAAATGTGTTTTCTAAAAATGATTAAGTCAAGGGTTTCTACATTCTAGAATCTCCTTAGTCAGTCACTAACTCAGCATCCTACCTATTTTCGGAGACAGTTCATTGTACTTATCTTCAAGTACATTAACCTAGCCAAACATCTATCACCAATCGCTTGGTCTTTTTTAAATGCTAAATGCAGTCGCCAGTCTGTAAGGCAATCTAAATTAAAAACACAGCAAAAAAAAAAAAATGAGAAACAAAGATAGCATGAGTGGAATGAGAGATTATGTAAGAGCATGATTGTAACCTGAGTTCAATGATACTAGGAGTATGTATGCTTCAAATTACAGAGCCAACTTTATGAGTGAAAGGATTTCAAAAGATGAAAACACACGTAAGAAAATAATAGTTGGGCAATAATACAATATGCTTCCTTTACTTCTTAGGGGTATTCAAGAATTGTGTTAGGAGAGAATAAACCTCTATTAGTGTCCTTTACAAATCCTATCTACCTAGTAAATTTTCTTGCCATTTCACTAAAACACTGAATCTCACTTGCTTGTCTAGTTCTAACTCCAGCTCAACAACCTCCTAACTAGCCCGCTAAGAGCATACCTCCCCTCTGGAGTTTCAGGAAATAAAATATCATTTATTTAAAATTATACTGTCATATTAATGGTTATTGGATCATAAAATACTAGAGCTGGAAAAGTCCTTAGGAAGCATCTGTCCAACTCTTCATTTTATAAGCAAACTAGAGCCTAAAGAAATAAAGCAAGTTAGCTTTTTCACAACGGGTCTACCTCCAGAACACAGGCGTCATGAAAACCACCACTAAATCAAAGCAAAAATGGGAAAGGAAAAGACTCATATCAACATCATTGTCACGGACATGTAGATTTCAGTAAGTCTACTACTATAAGCCATCTGATCTACAAAAGTGGTGGGACTGACAAAAGAACCATAGAAAAAATTGAAAAGGAGGCTGCAGAGATGGGCTTCTTTCTAATGTAAGATTAACTAATTCACAGCTTTACTTTAAAAATCCACTACTTGCCTGGCAGGGGTGGCTCAGTGGTTGAGCATCAATCAGTGAACCACAAGGAGGTCATGGCACATGCCCGGGTTGTGGGCTTGATCCCCAGTAGGAGGAGTGCAGGAGGCAGCCAATCTAGGATTCTCATCATTGATGTTTCTATCTCTCTCTCCCTCTCCCTGAAATAAATAAAAATATATTTTTTAAAAATCCACTACTCACAAATATGCATAGTAGCCTTCCTTGAACAGCCTACAAGAATTATATAGAATATAATGAACAACATAAACTGGTGAACAAAAATAAAGCCAAAGGAAAAAAAAAATTTTAGAATAAAATAGAAGTAATCTGTTATTTGCAGATTTTTAATATCTCCTACAATTTTTGTGATATTATACTATGTTAGTACAGTTTTGGTAATATTATTATATTTAAAATATTTTTTCTTGAAATATGATTGTTCGTTACATGTAACATATTTAAAATCATTTTTCTTGAAATATTAATGTTTATTGCATGTAAATGGCTAATTATTTTGTATCTACAATAGATTTATTTTGTATATTGTAAAAAAAATAAAATAAAGAGTAAAAAAAGAGGAAGAAGAATGAATTTTGAATTTCAAAAAAAGAATTAAATACATAATTTCCACAGAGTGGACATTCTCTCAAAGAACCAGCAAAGATCCAATTCAGGAAATTGTTTTTTAAATAGGGGGCTGGGGACACAAGAGAGGCAGAGAAGGACATGCTACATACCCCGGGAAAATCCAGCCACTCCTGTGCTGATATGCAAAGTTGGCACCTTAGAAAACCACTGATAGTTCAGTTGAAAGGAGAAAATAGACTTTCATCTTGAGTTACACTTCTAAATTATTTATACCACCAAAATGCATTTAAGAGTCTACTATTTTAAGAGCCATGCTGAATGCACCAATTTTGTTAAGATTTTGGATCCTCAAAATAGAAAATATTTTGGTAAGTATGGGTCTTATTTTATGTTATCCACAGAATGAGGAACTGTAACAGTGGTTTTCAAATTTGACTGCACTTCAGTATAAGCGAGGAAAACTTTTTAAGACGTCCAGTGCCCAGGCCACAATCCAAATCAATTAAATCAGAATCTCTGGGGTGAGACTCCAGCATGAGTAAATCTGTCCAGATGTTTCCAATGTACAATAAAAAAAAAACCACTACTGAACCAGATGATCTCTAGGGTCAGTCTAGTTCCAAAATTCTCATCTAAGTCAGCTCATGTCCACTGAGCCATGCAATTCTAATGCTGATAAAGGCTAGCAATGTAATTGTTAAAGGCAGATTATGGAAAGGATATAGTAATTCACCAATGTAAAAGTGTGAATAATCAGAGTGGTATATAGCAAGCTCTTGAATATTCACTAACCAACTAGGTATGACAGCAAAACCCCAAATTTAAAAGGTAAAAGAAAGACAATTTGAGCCAACAACACATTTAAGCTATATAACACTTATAAAATTATTTATCAATACATGAGGCCATATGATAATTTCTGTTTCCCTAACTTTCCCTTATTAATAAATCCCTTGCTATGTGTATCTGTGTATGTATGTGTGTGTGTGTGTGTACATATGATGAGGCAAAAGTAGGTTTTCAGTTATGAGTATGCCAAACTGAGTTTAATTTTGTATTATTTAATTACTAGAGGCCCGGTGCACAAAAATTGTGCACTCAGGGGGGAGGGGGGGGTCCCTCAGCCCGGCCTGTGCCCTCTCGCAGTCTGGGACCCCTCAGGGGATGACCACCTGCTGGCTTAGGCCCGCTCTCCGGGGGATTGGGCCTAAGATGGCAATCAGACATCCCTCTGGCAGCCCGGCAGCCCTCGGGGGATGTCCACTTGCTAGAGGGGAGCAGGCCTAAACTGCAGTTGGACATCCTTAGCACTGCTGAGGAGGCAGGAGAGGCTCCCACCACCACTGCTGTACTGGCAGCCATCAGCCTGGCTTGTGGCTGAGCAGAGCTCCTTCCATGTGAGAGTGCCCTGACCACCAGAGGGCAGCTCCTGCATTGAGCGTCTGCCCCCTGGTGGTCAGTGTGTGTCATAGTGACCAGTCATTCCCAGTCTTTCTGCTGTTAGGGTCAGTTTGCATATTACCCTTTTACTATATAGGATAGAGGCCTGGTGCACAGGTGGGGGCTGGCTGGTTTGCCCTAAGGGTTTCCTGGATCAGGGTGGGGGTCCCGCTTGGGTGCCTGGCCAGCCTGGATGAGGGG
>NW_005354829.1:5181009-5196956 GCF_000412655.1 Myotis brandtii
GGCAGGCGGGGAACCTTGGCTTCCTCCATCACTGGAGCAAGCAAGCCTCCTGTTCACTTCAGCTGCCTGGCTGCCGGCCGCCATCTTGGTTGGCAGTTAATTTGCATATCGCCCTGATTAGCCAATGGGAAGTATGTCGGAGGTATGGTTAATTACCTTGTTTGTCTATTATTAGATAGGATTGTATTATTTCCCATACAAACAACTGAAAACCTCCTTTTGCCCCACCCCATACATATATGCACTTATATCCTAGCTCTGTCCAGTGAGGGCCCAGAAGAGGGAATAACCCTGCAGCAATGAGCACATCCAACAACCTAGATCTTGGTTTCTACTATCATTTTCCAATCAAATAAACCAGGGGAGCTTAGAGAAGTGGCTAATTCTAGAACTGGGGTGGGGAAAACACGGAGGAAGCTGAAGCATTTAGTAATATCAGAAAGTAAGAAAGTGCTTACGGGGAAAAAGAAAGAAGGGGCACATAAGTGGCTACAAGAGCAAACCTGAAAGAGCTCTAATGCCCAAGGATGGAAAAACCTGAACAATAAAATAATGTCCCATTAAACTATAACCCAAATTATAAAATCGAAATGCCTGAATCCATCCTGTTATAAATGCTTGATTGAATAAATAAATGAGGGAGAACGGGTAATCTTTTTTAGAGAGGAATTCCAAATGATTTATATGGGAGGTGAGACTTACATCTCCCATCCCACCCCTTGAGTGTGGACTGGATTTAAAGCTGTGCTTCCACAGACTGGAGTCTGCAAGAGGAGGGTAGAGATAACATAACCTCACAGCAGAGAAACCTGACAAACACTACCTGAGCAGTGTGACCCAGATTACATCGTGACAAGTCACGTGGACAGGATGCACCCTGGTATTATGTAACAGTTTGTGGGCTTCCTCCAGAAACTCATACCCACAGTCTCTTTATGAGAAAAACATCAAACCCCTATTGAGGAACATTCTACAAAACAACTCATCATTAGTCGGTCCCTCCCAACCATCAAAGTCATAAAAAAACAAGGCAAGATTGAGAAATACAGGTCAGAAGAGTCTGAGGCATGATGACTGCATGCAACTTGATAGCCTGGACGGGATTCTGGAACAGAAAGACGTATTCGTGGAAAAACTAGAATATAAATAAAGTCAAGAGTTTACTGAACATTACTGTAGTATTGGTTTCTTTGTTTTTACCAATGAATCATGGTAATGTCAGATATTAACTATGGGAGAAACCCAGTGGGAGATATACATGGACTCTCTATACTCTCTTTGCAATGTGTATAATCTAAAATTATTCTGAAATAAAAGTTTTATTTTTGAAAAAAACTATATGCATGTGGACAGATCAATCTTAAAAAAAAAAAAAAAAGCATCACAGTTAAAAAATAATAATGCAAAAAAACTCCAAAGGTTCAGCAATGGGCATGGTTCCTCTGACTCTCTGAATCTGGATTCAAGCTTGGCAATGACTTAGACTGGAGAGAAGGAACATTCATCATTTCAAAGGACTGAAAGCTTAAACCACCTACTTTCCCCTTTCTTCTTAACCACATCCGTGATCAAGACCCTACTCATTCTTGCTCCTCAACATCGCCTTTCCGCTACCACCGTCCAGCATCTATTTTAAGGCTTTCATCCACATGTAGAGGCAGTAATTTGTCTCCCTACCATCAATCTTTTCCTGCCCTATCAATTTCACACAACTTGTTATTTTTCCGAAATGAAAAACTTAAAAACCTCTGATGACACCATACTTTAAACAGACAACACAGACAAAACACACACACACACACACACACACCACCACAAAGTAATAACTGATATTGGCTTTGACCAACTTCTTACTACCCTTTCCCCAAGCACTGTATTTGCTAATCAAAATAATTTGCTCCCAAAAGCCCACAATAATTTTGCTTTTTGTTTCTTTGTGTTTAATATTTTTCATCTTGTATCGGATTGTGGGCTCCCTAAAACAAGGAACCGAAGGTCTTATTTATTCAGATTCATTCTCCACCGACTAACACAGGACCTTATGCAAAACAGGTGCTTCATACATGTATTTTAATATCCTGAGAAACTTAGTTCCCACTTAAAATCAATCTGAAAATAAAAAATAATAATTTAAAAACCTCCTTAAAAATCAGTTTAATAAGCTCTGCTCAAAACTGGTCATCTGACTGCATTTAAGTCATCTTTTCAATGTCGTACCAATTCAGATGACCAGCACCAAACTGAACTAGACTCTGAGATAAGCCATTATCTTTGACTGCAGCTGTGAGCAACTGTGAGACCACAAAGGGGAAGAAAAAAAAAAGGCCATTCAACTGGATGGCAGAACTGTCAGTACTTTTCAAAAGTCCCATCTGTATGTTACAGACTTGTGTGGCTCTGCTCTGGCCTACCTTCGAAACCAATATTTATGATCTTCATCATAACATCCACTATCCCCCCAAAGTACAGGGAATAGGAAAGCACAACAGAGATCTCTGATTTATCCAACAATTCGGGGCAAAATCAGGAGCAAAATTTCTGTAGCCAAGCCCTAAGTTCCATCCACTACTCAGATTTCATTACTTGATCACATGCTATCTTTCTTGCTTACTAGGTCAGCAGCAACCAACACATGCCTCACACCAACAGAGAATAACAAGGAGAAAAGGAAGGTGCAAGAGTCAACTACACAGCAGCCTGAGTTACCGGGAACCTTCTGGCTCAACACCTGATTCCAAAACAATCCATATACAGTTGATCATCATCATGTGTGGATTCCATATTTGTGAATTCACCTACTTGCTAACATTTGTTTGTAACCCCAAAATTCAATACTTTCAATACTCAAGGCACTTCCAAGGTCATTCAGGGACATGTGCAGAATGGTGGAAAACGTGTCATCCTATAGGCTCAGTCTCACCAGCCCCACCTTGGGGGAACTAGGGCACTGCTCGGCCTTCTTGTTTCAGCTCTTCTATGTAAGCCAGTCCTTCTTGAGGTAGACTTTGTGTCACATTTTTCAAATTTTTGTGCTTTGTGTTGGTGATTTCACTGTTTATAAAGGTCCCCAAGCATAAGTACTGGCTAATGTTCGCAAACACAAGAAAGCTGTAATGTAACTTTGGGGGGAAATGCACCTGTTAGATACTCTTCCTTCAGGTATGGGTTATAGTGATGTTCATGAGTTCAATGTTAATGAAACAACAATATACAGGGTGGGCAAAAGTAGGTTTACAGTTGTACAAATTATAAATAATATAAGAATACAATACAAGAATAAACTCTGTTTTGTGTACTCACACCTATAAACCAACTTTTGCCCAACCGTGTATATTAAATAAGGTATCTTTACACAGAAAACAAAGTTATATATTGATTTGGTGACAAAATGGTTGTGACCAGAGGTTTGCAGGAACCTAACCTTGTATATGCCCTAGGATAGTGGTCGGCAAACTGCGGCTCGCAAGCCACATGCGGCTCTTTGGCCCCTTGAGTGTGGCTCTTCCACAAAATACCACATGCGGGTGCGCATGTACAGTGCGATTGAAACTTCGTGGCCCATGCGCAGAAGTCAGTATTTTGTGGAAGAGCCACACTCAAGGGGCCAAAGAGCCGCACGTGGCTCGCGAGCCGCAGTTTGCCGACCACTGCCTTAGTAGAAATGGCTCACTGTTCACTAATTCAGTGCTCTCCATGACTTAATAGATTATAAGTACCATATGTAACAAGAGAAATTAGTATAATGTAACTAGAGGCCTGGTGCATGATATTTGTACACGGAGCGGGGGCGGGGGGGGGGGGGTCCCCTCAGCCCGGCCTGCAACCTCTCCAATCTGGGACTCCTCGGGGGATGTTCGATTGCTGGTTTAGGCCCAATCCCTGCGGGCCTAAACCAGCAGTCGGACATCCCTCTTGCAATCGGGGGCCTCTGGCTTCTAACCGCTCACCTGTCTACCTGCTGATTGCCTCTGCCTGCCAGCCTGATCGCCCCCTAACTGCTCCCCTGCCGGCCTGATCACCCCTAACAGCCTTTGCCTCGGCCCCTACCGCTGTGGCTTTGTCCAGAAGGACGTCCAGAAGACGTCCGGTCTAATTAGCATATTACCCTTGTATTAGTATAGATAAATGTAACAACATAACTAATAACAATGTAAACTAATATTATCTGATGAAACTTCTAGAATTTGCAAATATATATATTCATTCTAAATAAAAGATTACAGGGGCAATTTTCTAGATCCAACTTTTTACCTGTGCCCAACCATTTTTTTAGAATAGTGTTAATGCCACAACATTTTATAAAGTTTCAAAATCATGTCCTAAGTCACACCTGTTTGTAATAACAATCTGTCCCCTGTGAACTTCAGGTTATTATTAGTCTAAAACAAACAAGAAGCAAACCTACCCAATCCTAAACAATTTTATGAAGTGCTTACGCAAAACTGAACAGTCTAACATTTAATACTTAAAGCAATTTTTGAGCACTCAAATTACTAATACACATAGAAATTATCTATTTAGGAAAATAAAACAGGATAATTCTCTAGTTTTTTTCATCATTTACATGAAATAGTCTCTAATTTTTTTAAAAAAAAAGTAGAAGGAGGTATGAATGGGGAACAGGAGGACAAAGAAGAAAAAGAAAAACTAAAACTGAAAATTTAACTAAATTTGCTATTTTAAAGTGTCCACAGTACAGTTTAAGAGCCAATTTTACTTCTTACTCAGTGGATAGATATTTCAGGCATGATGCAGATTTAAAAAATCAAGGCCTCCAAAAATGCTGTAGTAAATAAATTTGTTTAATCCAAGTTTAATTTGGATCCAAAAAATAATTTGACCACACGACTATCTTTTCAAGAGACATAGTAAAAAACATTTTATAAAATGTCAACATTTCACAAAATATACTATAGAGAGAATTTGCATAACATAAAACAATCTATTCTTACAAATTAGGTTTACTTTTGTTTCTTCTGGGCCTGTTTGTCAAAGTCCCACCAGAAAACAACCAATAAGCAGAAAGATGTACATTCTCCTCCTGAGAAAATGTAATATGAAATCCAGATTGCCTCCTGCACCCAGTGCCTACGTACAGTCAAACCTAAGAGTGGTTTATAAGAAAACCATAAAAAATCACAGTGAAATTACATTTTCAATGAAAAGAGTGGGCATTTCACAGGTGGTTAGAAAATATGAACCACCATATGTGTTATAAGTACTTCCGAGTATTTAGAGGCAAAATGAAAATAAGGAAAAATCATTTGAAACAACATTATATGCAACCTCCAAAATTAGCAAATCATCTGATATTTTGACTATCTCTTTATTAAGAGGTCACAACACTTCCTAATTCAAAATAAAAGCTTTCCTGAAAATAAATATAAGGAACCAGCATTGACAATTTTCAACATCTATTCTTCTGTACTGAATCTCACCTAACCACCTACCTTAAAGATAAAGGATAGTCCTAGAATTCAATAAAATCTATCTGTATAAGTACTATTAAATGTAAATGTGATTGAAAGGCTATTTTTCAACATCAAATAAGTAATTCTCTGATTTTTCCAATTCAGTAAGCAATATAATAATTTGTGACATAAAACTTATTACACCTGTTTCATTTTACTTTTTTTTTTAATGTGGCTACTAGAAAATTTAAAATTACATGCGTGGCTTGCACTGTACTTCTATCAGACAAGCACTGATCTATATACAGCCTGTATTTTTTGACAATTGTAAACACTGGGCAAACACTGAGTCCTCAGCAGTACTTTCTGAACAGTATTGTGATAATAAGGAAATAAAAAATATGAAAGCAAGTTGTGTAATAAGTAAAACCATCAGTGAAACTTGATCAAAAGTATTTGAGAGCTTATAGCTTTGCGTTCTCTATAAATCCTAGACCTACCAAGATGTGACAAGCAGTTTCTTGCAATCACTATGTTGTTACTTGTAATCTTCTGAAAACTGTATACCTATAACTTGAAAAGATAATCAACACATCCTGGAACCTGACCAGGCTACAAGTACCTGAGTAATATGTGTCGCAGTTCAACTTCCGTAGGTTGAATATCTGGAGAGAAGGAATGACTAAAGGATACCTAAAATATTTTTATTATTAATAAAATGAACTGAGACCACTGGAAAGAATAGGAGAACATAGTAAAGACAGCTTATGACTGAGCTTTTGTCAAATCAAGTATTTGAGTTCCTATACTCAATGACATGGTAAAGATAGAAAGAAATGAAATTGAGGCATTACACAGAAATACGAGTAACATTCTAAACATCCATTACTAAGGGACTAGATTAACTGTGATACAATGGAATGCTATATACCAGTGGTCGGCAAACCGTGGCTCGCGAGCCACATGCGGCTCTTTGGCCCCTTGAGTGTGGCTCTTCCACAAAATACCACGTGCGGGCACGTGCGGGCGCGATTGAAACTTCGTGGCCCATGCGCACTAGTCGGTTTTCGGCCTGGGCGAGTCTATTTTGAAGAAGTGGCGTTAGAAGAAGTGGGGGTACGTTCGCTGAGGTCGACCCCTCAGATTGAGGACGTTTTTAGCAAAGGCCAGCTTAGGAGTACCCTAATTAGGTTAATAACAATGTACCTACCTATATAGTTTAAGTTTAAAAAATTTGGCTCTCAAAAGAAATTTCAATCGTTGTACTGTTGATATTTGGCTCTGTTGACTAATGAGTTTGCCGACCACTGCTATATACCAACTAAAATAAACAAACCCAATATACATCAACATGAAGAGACCTCAGGAAATATGGCTGAGAAAAAGGCAAGTTGCAGAATGACGTAAGAAGCATTATAGGATTTAAATGAACTTTTAAAACACAAAACTATGGTTTATGAAGACGCACAGAATAAAAGAATAAAATCAGATTGCAAGGACATCCACCAAATTCTCAGCAGTGATTGGTACTGGGTGAGAGCAAGGAGTATGAGACTAGAGAAGGAAAAAAGGGTTTTTCTCTATACTGTTCCGTTGTCAGACACACACACACATGAAAGAATATGAAAAAAGGAGATTGCAAAAAGACAAATGGGCTTCTGGCTACTGTAAAAAATAACTTTGGTGAACAAACTGACCATACACATATAGGCTTCACTGTGCTGTCACAGCATACACACAGACACAACCCAATGTCATATCCTTGTCTGTTACTGGAAGCTACATTTATAGAACCTAAGGTCTCCATGGCAACAGCATGGTCTGTCAAAAAAGGAGGCCTTTGTTCAGAGTAAGAGAAAACACTTCCCCAAAAGTACCCTGCCCATCTAAAGAAAAACAAAAAAAGGCCAGAAATACATACTCCATACAACTCACTCCCCATCAAATATCAACTTTAAAGCATGTAACATTTGATAAAAGCTCTTATCTAGAGCATTATATGTATATCCTTACAGGTGTAAAAAATTTGTAAAATTTAATCCAAGTCCTCAGTAGAGATAAACTATTATATCACCTGGTTTTTACAAATCCTTCTTTTACTAATCAATTCGTATGGGCCCAGTGGAATATTTTGTGCATAAGAATATATTTTCTATGAGTATGCCAGGAGATGGAGAAAAGAAACAACCCAAGCATGTATTTTTATGTCTCTCACTTTTACAGGTTTCCATTTACAGTGAGTGTTCTCACGTAACTTTTTTTTTTTAATATATATTTTATTGATTTATTACAGAGAGGAAGGGAGAGAGATAGAGAGTTAGAAACATTAATCAGCCGCCTCCTGCACACCTCCCACTGGGGATGTGCCGGCAACCAAGGTACATGCCCTTGACCAGAATCGAACCTGGGACCTTTCAGTCCAAAGGCCGTTGCTCTATCCACTGAGCCAAACCGGTCACAGCTCTCACGTAACTTTTGAGACTCCAACAAGGGAAGATTAAGATATGAACCAAGAGTAGCACATATATATTTTTCATCAACAAAATTAAAATAAATGGTTATTTATTGTAGAAAGAATAAATGTCTCCTTAATCCTTGAAAAGTACCCAAGGAAGATTATTTTTAACGTTTTAAAATAAACAGGAAATCACATGCATTCGTCTTGATTACGTGGATGCAATCTAACACAGTGCTTAAGAGTACAAGTTCCAGAACCAAAGTCCCTGAATTCCAACACCAACTCTACCCCTTACCATCGGCATCGGCCCTGACAAGCCACTGCACTTCCAAAGCCTCTTTTGAAAAATGGGATAATATGTTCTTTACATAATGTAGGTAAAATGTTTTACACAGAAAGGACCCAATAAATGCTTGATATTAGCTGTTAGTGCTTATAAGCTACAATTTTTAAAAATTAACCGTTGCTTTCTATAATTTAAAACACTGAAACGTGAAAAGAGGGCTCTTTTTAGAACTCTATGTTTTAAATGATCTTTTTTACTTCGTAGCAATAAACTTGCTTGGTTGAACCTTTTGTGCCTAAATGCATTTCATATTATTTTATATGTGTTTTTTTTAAATAACATAAAATAAACTATGACGTATTCTGGCAAATCAACCCTTCCTCCATAGCAGCTGTTGTGTGAAACTGACTTATGAAATGTAGACACAGAAATGAAATATTTGATCATCTGGTGCCATCCACTTGCCAATGTACCCGTAGAATTTTTCCATCCTATAATTCATGTTCAAATACTGCAAATAAATTGTTTACTGGTTTTGCCAGAAATCAATCTGGACTTATTATATATGAGAAAAATGTTTCTCATTTTGTCAAAGCTATAAATTCATTAACTTCAGATAACAAAAAAGGAAAAAATAAAACAAAATATTACCATGATTTTTAATATTCTGAGTGGCATTAAGATACCTCTTTTTTACTTTCAAAGTCAAAAAAATAAAAATAAACATCCAAATTATGTCTTTTCCAAGTGTCCTAGATAATAATCTTTGCTATAAAGTTGCTACTCCTATCATCTTAGATGTACACAACATGGAAGGACATTTGGTCATATATCCTCAGAAAGTACTGGGAATTCTTCTGCTCTGTACACATGCCCCAGACAACACTGATGCACTGAGATGAGCACATATGTTACAGAGGTGCTCGGCTCTCAGGGTCCCCTCTTTGTGGAGTCTGTCGCCACTTAATATCAAGCATGTCTTATTGCTATGTAGGTAAAACTGGCTAAAATTACCCTTCAACACTAGCCAGTAAACATATGAAAATATGTTCAACCTCACTCAGAATCAAAGAATTGTTCTCTAAACACAATTTTTCATTTCTCAGATTGGCAAAATTGTAAACATTTAATGAAAGGTATCACTGGCATGGATTTTTATACACTGGTGGTGAAAATATAAATTGGCACAACTTTTCAATGAACGATTTGCCAATATCTGTCAAAATGTTAAATATATATATTATATAGAGAGAGAGAGAGACTTGGTAATTCTACTGCCAGTAAGCTAATCTATGTATCTATTCACACACAAAAAAATCCAAAAACACACATTTAATGATATTCACCACAGTTCTATTTGTAAAGGGACATGGAATCCAAAACTACCATGAATGTCCACCCTTAGGGGACAACTGAAATCAATGACAATGAAGCCCAGGAATACCGTGCATCCTCTGAACAGAATGAGGCTGACCTCAGATCCCCTCACAGGAATATGTAAAAGGCAAGAACTACATGTATAAAATGACTCCACTTGCTTAAATTATTTTTTTTTAAATCTCAATATACTGGTAGGATGATAAAACTTTGTTTCCAAGTGTACAAAAATCTTATTATAGCCTTTGGGGTGGTGGTATACAGAAGGGAGGCTTTCCTTCACTTACATTGTTTTAGACTCAGTTTTAGAATGTTTGTATTTCTTTTTAAATATGTATTTCTAGGAAAAAAAATGAGGTACAAAATAGATTCAACATCACTGCTTGTAAGATCAGACATTAAATTGGCATTATCGGTGTTAAATTATCTCCTCCCAGCACCCACCTGCTAAATAACATGCTAGTCTCCTTGATTTTGTTTTCTACTCCTTGGTAGACTAGAGAATTATCACTGAAACCCTTTCCTCACATCCATCCCCCCATAATTAGAAAAGCCTGAATCCTCTGACATTTATAACACTTAAAGCTGTCACTGCACAACTGAACACTTGGCATTACAAAGGAAACACCCCCACAAAATATTTTAAGAAATAATAATGTTATGGAATTAATATATAGCTTCCAAAAACAACTGCTCTAAAAGAGGAAGGTACGTTGAGGTTTATTTGCTGTTTACCTGCTGGATTTCCAGAAAGGGGTTGTGCTTTTCAATATAATACCTGGATACATATCTAGTCACTATATTGTACACCTGAAACTAACTTAATATTGTAAAGAAATAAATATCTGGCATCTTCCCAATTTCTTGAAAACACACACACACACACACACACACACAGTAAAAACACACAGCTATACCAAAATAGTCTAAGTTATACTAAAACGATCTTTACCTAACATGGAAAAAAAATCCTTAGAGTATAAAGCATTGAAAACATTGAGGCTAACCACCACAATGGATTAATCTGTGAAAATACAATTAGATTCACTTTTCAAATCTTTAAGCACAACATGCAGTCCTAGTGAAGGTGATTCATCATCCACAGTGGCAATGAAAGAAAAGACCACTGGCATGCTCTTAGGTCCAACATTCTTAAAAAGGTACTCATAATGGTGAAACATTCCGCTGACATTCTCCGAGCATGGGCCTCCATTTCCCTTCCAAAAAAATATCTCAGCATGCAATTCCTGTTTACTGGATTTCCTTCTTCCTGTTTAATGACTCCACCCCTGGTGTGACAAAACCAAAAAACCTGAAGGAATCTATTTTTAGGACAGACATTTACTTAGGTATTTTCTATTTAATCAGTAGGATGCAAAGTTGTTCGTACCTTACCAAAAGCAAACAAAGAAAAACAAAAACTGCCTGCTTTGTCCAGTGTCCACTTGCTAATATTGAACCAAAAAAAATCTTTTAACAAATCCTCGTTAACAAAAGATTACTTTTGAGCTTAATATGCCTTACCAAAAGCAAACAAAGAAAAACAAAAAACAAAAACTGCCTGCTTTGTCCACTGTCCACTTGCTAATATTGAACAAAAAAAAAATCTTTTAACGAATCCTCGTTAACAAAAGATTACTTTTGAGCTTAATATCCAAAATTACCAAAATAGCCTTTAAGAAATAGATTAGTGTTCTGTATACTTTGGGTATATATGACAGCACAGGAAACACTGCTCAAAATGTCTTAGAATCTCCTTTCTTTTATTCTCTGCTTTAAATGCCTGCTTTAAACTGTGTAGGATGCTCTGCTCAAAGCCCTAAGAATAATTATAACATGCAATGAGATCGAAGAAAGTGTAGAGGAGAGGCTGCTTGGGAACCAACGATCCTTTCACTAGAAACAGCTATGGAGTCTATCATTTGACACCTGCACATTGCAGCTCCTCTCACTCTTTCCCACACCACCTCATCAGGCACTTCCACGCCGCTGGATGAATGCTCCTCAGATGAGCACCGCCCTCACTGCACTGGGAATTCCCTGCACATGTCTTACTCACCTGTGTTCCCCAGTGCACCTCGCAGCCCAGTGGAGTGCTCCAAGTAGCTGGCGTGTGACAGCGCGCCTCCGGGGTGCGGGAGTGTCAATTTCACACTGTTACGGCCCATGATGCAAGTCCCACATTCACTCAAAATGTTCCTTAGTCAGATGCACCAAATTGCTTGAGACCCTATTTCATGGAAAAGTGACTTCTTCTCCCATATTTCAATTCATTCCCGTCTGGAAATCCCCTTCAGGTGGCAGCTATGTTGGGTGTCCTTTCAGTGGGCATGGACTAACTCTAATCTAGGACCACAGGGCTGAAGCCCTGGTCCTGTTATTTTTGGCTCAAAGGGTCTCAGGGGTCAGTTTTACACTCCAAACAGTGAAACAGTATGTAGACAAAAATATGATGTACAATTATTACACTGCGTTTTCTTGATCCTTTCAATCAGCCAAACTGAAAATATAAATTCAAAATGTTTTTGTTTTCATCATTTCAAAAAACAAGAGAGCTGGGGAGGGGGAGAATTCCCCCAACACCGTTCCTGCATATGAATCTTTCTATAGTAATTCCCAAATCAGCAGTCGCCAACCAGTGGCCCGCGAACCCCGGTGGTCCATGAGGTTCGAAAGGTTGGCAACTGCTGTCCCAAATGTCAAGTTAACTAACTCGCCACAGGAAGGAGCACGGTTAGTGGTATACTGAAGTCTGTTTATTTGAACAAAGTGAAATTTTGACAAGGCTTATCCTATGTGCTAAAGTTTGAACTTACTTTTACCCATACCTGCCTAAATTTCAAAAGCTGAAAGGAGATAAAATTTTGTGCAGTGTGGCAGTGAAAACTATAACCAAACTATCTGTATCACAGTCTTGGTTATTTTTGCTGGGTAACATGAAAACACAAAAATCTGAATGCTATCCTTTTCCACTTTTTATCAAAAAGAAGGGAATTCTATATCAATGCTTTTAGAGGTGTGTGTGTGTGTGTGTGTGTGTGTGTCTCCATCTATTCCCGATCACAGGTCCCTTCAGGAGTGTCAGGGTCGGATGAAGCAGAGACCGATGTAACATCTCTATGGAGATGCCTCTTAGTCCAATCCCTCCCTGGGGAAAGCTCATGAATGATGTCTCAGACCACATTATGTGGTAAAATTAAACGATATTCATTAAGGTTCCACTAATTAGTAATTCAGTCTGTGCAAAAGTCGACTGCACCATGAAAACGTTAAACAAATTAATAATGCAATTAAATCTATATGTGGGCACATTTACCCTACTTAAGAAAAGAATTTAAGAACCCTAGCACATTATTTGAATGCTAATTACAAATGAACAATTTGTTAAGTCACTAAATCATTCCACCAGGATGAAGGAACATTTTTTTTACATGTATTGTTATTCTTTGTGCTTTGTAGGTAAATAAGTTACATGTATTTAAATATTCTACATGAAATGTAGGCATTTCAGAAATTTAAATTACCCTTCTCAGTAAACTTAAATCTTTGTATTATTCTTCCATTTATTTTTCACAAACTCACTTTCATTACCTAGAATGATTCCTTGGCTATAAATACCTAGAGATGTGTTCTTTCTTAAAGTCACACTCAGTAGAAATGCAAAATAATCCCAGTACTTAAAGATGCTATAATGATAAATGCTACAAACAAAACTTTTCATATGGGGAAGCCCTAACCCCCATTATGGTATGTGAAGATGGAGCCATTAGGAGCCAATCAAGGTTAGATGAGGTCATGAGAGTAGGACCCTGGTCCAATGGAATAGGTGTCCTTATAAATGAGGGAGAGACACCAGAGCTCTCTCCCGTTCTCTGTGCATTTGTACAGAGGAAAGCCCTTGTGAGAACAACAGGAAGGTGGCCTCAGCAAGCCAGGAAGTGAGCCCTCGCCAGAAACTGAGTCAGTCGGAACCTTGATCTTAAACTTCTAGCCTCCAGAACTGTGAGAAAATAAATTCCCATTGTTTAAGCCATTCAGTCTAAGTTACCTTGTTATGGCAGCCTGAATAGATGAAAACAGTGAGTTTCTTAAACCCAGTAAAGTTAAGCCAAAGTAAGTTTCAAAAGCCAAATCCAGTTACTACCAACACCCTTTTTCTGATTAAAAATAACCTACGACGCACATAAATGTAACTTCCTATACAGTCTGAGCATTAGAAAGTAATGGCTATTAATGGCCATTGAGGACAGCAGGGCTGATGATGGGCAGGAACAGAGGTTATGAGGGGCAGTGTCAATTGCTCCAGTTCAACAGCATGCTCTGTTTTCTAATGTCTACATATTTCCCGAAATTACTGCTTACAAAGGGTGATCAAACCTTCTCATTACTACTCTTAAAGTCACATTTTATTAAAGTTTATTTGAAAGAAAATAATACACACATCAAACACCAAAAACTATTAGAGTAAAATATGTTGTTATAGAAAACAATATTGAGATTTCCACTGCAGGTTTATTCCACAAATACTGATTAAACATTTCCTGCCTGTGAAGCTCTGTCCTGGGCACTCATGTCACTAAAGTAAAGAAATACTTTTCATGATAAAGAGATGTCAGGTGTGAATGAAAAAGCACCGTAGCCTTAAATCTCTAGCCCCGTGAGCTCCAAACTCCTTACTTGATGACAAACAGGCATCCCAAACTCTCCTTGTTCTGAAACTGAACTTCTCCTCACTCTCACCACCAGCACCACCCCACCATCCCTGTTTAATGGAGCCCGATCTTCCCGAAGTCCTCTTCTCCAAAACGTATCATCCTCATCCTTCCAGAAACCTTGAAGTCATCCCCGAGTCCTCTATCTTTCATACCCATAGCTAACATATCTTGTCTGCTCTACTTTTATGATATATCCAACGTGTGACTGTTTTCCCCTCCCACCACCTGCTGTCACAAAGAGTTGACTACATTAGCCGTCCTGATCGGCCTCCCTGCCTCTCCCCTCTCCCCTCCACTGACTGTTCTCATTAGAGTGATCTTACCACACCTCTACGCAAATCCCTCCAATGGTTCCCCAGCACACTCAGAATAAGTGCCAAAGTCCCTCCTTAATTGGGCCTCTCCTGCTAACCCTCTGGTATCAACACCTTCCATCTGCCACTACCTAACTGCTCCAGCCAAGCCCAGACAGACCCACCTAGAAAGTCTGTGACGTTTTCTCCTCTGTTCACCACAAAGCTGGCTCCGTCGCTTCATTCAATCCCTCAAGGACCACTTCATTATCCGTGAGCCTTCCAAACGGGGCCTGTCTCAACTTAATATTTTTCTATAATATTTATCAACATCTAACAAGCTATTTATTTTCTTGTTTGTGCGCCACGCCTCACTAGAATGTAAGCTCCATGGACTAAGTAAGCAAGGACTTGTTGTTCATAGCTGTATCTCAATGCCTAAAATAATGAGTGGTACACAGGAGACCCTTGTCCAACATCTAACAAGCTATTTATTTTCTTATTTGTGCGCCACCCCTCACTAGAATGTAAGCTCCATGGACTAAGCAAGGACTTGTTGTTCATAGCTGTATTTCCATGCCTAAAATAATGAGTGGTACACAGGAGACCCTTGTATACATTTGTCAAATTAATTAAGTCCTATTATAAGGACTCATAGAAGCAGTGAATGTTCACTGATATCTGGTAAAGTACAAAAATTTCTGCAGTGAGGTTCACTGTAAAAGAAAAAAAAATTAAGAAACCATCTGCTTCAATGCAAAAGGTTCTTAGGCCACTTCCTAGACCCTGAAAGACTTTCTATGTGGCTACATCCAATGTTTGTCAAAAAATGATTCACACATCACATAGGTAATATTTCAGCAATAAGAAAATATTTTTTTCTGCCCTGGCTGGTGTGGCTCCGTTGGTTGGAGTGTTGTCCTGTGCACCAAAAGAATGTGGGTTCAATTCCAGGTCAGGGCACATACCTAGGTTGGGGGTTCAATCCCCAGTTGGAACACCTACAGGAGGCAACTGATCAATGTTTCTCTCTCCCTCTCCCTCTCCCTCTCTTACTCCCTCTCCCTTTCTCTCTTTCATCAATGAAAAATCATATCTTTGGATAAGGATTTAAAAAGAAAATATTTTTCTGAGTACATATCTACAAATTATAGTAGAATCTGAAAATACAAGTTTTTTCACAATTTTTAGAACATATCCATTTGTTATATAAGTGGAGAAGCTACATACCTCTAATGTTATGTGAATTAAATCAACATTATATATATACTAGAGGCCCAGTGCACAAAAATTTGTGCACTCGGGGGGGAAGGGGGGGCCCTCAGCCCGGCCTGTGCCCTCTCGCAGTCTGGGACCCCTCGGGAGATAACGACCTGCTGGCTTAGGCCTGCTCCCGGGTGGCAGAGG
>NW_005354829.1:5197275-5200014 GCF_000412655.1 Myotis brandtii
AGGGTAGCTCGTACGCCAATTACCATGTTTCTCTTTTATTAGTGTAGATATTTGCATTTAGCCAAACATTAGAATAAGTAATGATTCTGCTACAAATAAAAATTTTGTATAGAAACATTCAAGTTACAAAGTGGCATTCAATCAGATAAAGGACTTGTGTCCAGAATACATAAAGAACTCTCACAACTCAAGAAAAAAACAAACAGACAAACAAACAAATTTTTCAAAATGCTACATGCAATGTGGTAGCCTGGATTGTATCCTGAGCAGGAAAAAGACATTAGTGGGAAGACTGGTAAGATGCAAATAAAGTCTCTAGTTTAGTAAATGGTATTGTTCCAATATTTACTTCTTAGTGTTGTTGACAAGTATACCATGGTTTGTAAGTGACAGGTACACAAAAGGATGCACACTATATGTATGACTTGATGTGAAAGGACATTCTGGAAAAGGCAAAACTATAAGACCAGAAATCACATCAATGGTTGCCTGAGGCAGGGCTATCAGAGGGGACAGACTACAAAAAAATGTCTTTGTATTGACTGGGGTGGCAGCTATGACTACACATAGAATTTTACACTTAAAAATTTACTCTGCTTTAATATGTGACTTTTGAAAAAGTTGCATCCCACTTAATTGCAACTTGATTTTTTTTTAAATTCCTAAGACAGTGCTGGAAGTAGTGCAAACCACTACTACAATAATTATTGAATTTAGAGATTCAAGCACCCTTTGGCCCAACAGAAATTTACCAGATTACATATGTAAAGGATATTCACTGTAGCTGTGAACACTCTGTAATGGTTACACACACACACACTCGCATACACACACCCCATCACCACACAAGGGAGCTCTTCATGTACTGTGTCCTAGAAAGATCCCCAAATTATATCTTATGTTAAATAAATAAGCAAGGGGCAGGTATATAGATGTAATTTTGAAAGTGGGGGGATATATTTTCTGTGGGTCTATATATGGATGTTTTTAATCTTTGGAAGAATAAACAAGCAACTAAAATCACCCACTATCATTAGGGGGTCGGGATTAGGCAGATGTGCACAGAGGAGGAAATCCTAGATCCCCAAATTATATCTTATGTTAAATAAATAAGCAAGGGGCAGGTATATAGATGTAATTTTGAAAGTGGGGGGATATATTTTCTGTGGGTCTATATATGGATGTTTTTAATCTTTGGAAGAATAAACAAGCAACTAAAATCACCCACTATCATTAGGGGGTCGGGATTAGGCAGATGTGCACAGAGGAGGAAATAAGACTCTCCGCTCTATACTTTTTTTTGTGTGAACCATGCAAAAAACAAACAAAAAAAACCTAAGTAAATAATATTTAAAACACGAACCTTTAAAATATATAGTTGAAGTACAAATTATGAACATTTTTGGAACACTGGAAACAGTCCAGAGACAAAAAACATGATCATGTACACTTACAATGCCAGCCATCCACATAGGAGACTATGTACTTAACCTTTCTTTCTGACCCCAGGACTCCCCAAAAATAGAAGAAAAGGATGAGTATAAGAAACAGAGAACAAAGAATGTTTAAAAATGAAAAGGTATAATTTTTTTGAAAGGAGACGTAAATGAGAAAACTGAGATTGAAAAAGCCAAGAACGTGTTATACCTTAGAAAACCTTCTATCTTTCTGTCCTGGTGGGCTGTGCTCTTCCATCTTTTAAGTAACATGTCCTACGCCTTGTAAGGGCCAAAGAGAAGCAAATAAGACTTCCTGTCACAGACAAGGTGACACAAGTCCTCTGCAACCTCACCACTCAAAGACATCATTTAAACACAGATGCACACCCAGCACAACCAGAGCATCTGGATGGGTTATTTTAGGATTTCAGAAGCACTTAAGACTCCTTAAGATCTCACATTCCAAAATCTAACAATCTGCCTTTCATTCTGCAGTTGAGACTGTGAAGTACAATCATAAAATGGTGTCAAAGCTAGCTAGATAAGTGAAATGATATCTCTGTGCAAGACAGGAATTAACTCTTAGCATAGCTGAATAAATGTTCCGGAAGTCTGGTCAAAGTCTAGTCCAAAGAGCCCCTTGCTGAAGAGTGTGGCCAGACAACAAAGTTCACTGAAGAAGCTGAGGCATCCTCATGGCCACAGTTACAAAAGCCGAAGTGCCAGGAATGCTTTGCCCTCCAACCAGCCAGCTGCCAAGACTATACTATAACCCATTCAAATCTGGTCCCTGGTAGCAATCTCGCAATCCTCTGCCCTGGCTTTTTCAGTTGGTTCTGAAAACTAAGCTTCGCAAAAATATTCCTACACAGAAAGGCTAAGTATTAAAGTAACTCCATGTTGAGATTTCATAAGCAATGGAAATAAGAGGTATAACAATTCTCTGTTTTCTACAAACCAGCAGATGTCTGGTTGTGCTACAACTAAGAAAAACTGGTTACTTTCCCAAATACAGAACAATGTGAAAGGTATAAGTTAGCCCATTCCAAAACCCAAAGTATTCTGACTGAATTCCTCTTCAACTGGCAAAAATCTCTAATACTGTAGTTGATTATTTTTTTAAACCTACAAAAACAAAAAACTACAAATCAAAAACCAATCCTATATAATAATAGAGAAACATGGTAATTAACCATAACTTCACTACCCTTCCCATTGGCTAATCAGCGAGATATGCAAATTAACTGCCAACCAAGATGGCGGCCGGCAGCCAGGCAGCTTGAAGCGAACAGGAGGCTTG
>NW_005354829.1:5201546-5208045 GCF_000412655.1 Myotis brandtii
CCCCCCGCCAGTGCACAAATTTTTGTGCACCGGGCCTCTAGTGTATAATAATAAAAGCGTAATATGCTAATTAGACTGGATGTCCTTCCGGATGTCCTTCTAGGATGAAGCCGGCACCTGCGATGGAAGGATCCAGGCAGCCCAGCTGCGAAGACCTACTCTTGCACAAATTTCATGCATCAGGCCTCTAGTAGCAAATAATAAGATATCAAGATAATATATTTTTTTAAATATATTTTATTGATTTTTTTTTTTACAGAGAGGAAGGGAGAGGGATAGAGAGTTAGAAACATCGATGAGAGAGAAACATCGATCAGCTGCCTCCTGCACACCTCCAACTGGGGATGTGCCCAAAACCAAGATACATGCCCTTGACCGGAATCGAACCTGGGACCCTTCAGTCCGCAGGCCGACGCTCTACCCATTGAGCCAAACCAGTTAGGGCTCAAGATAATATATTTACATCCTTAACACAGTATCTAGTTACAAAATTAACAATCTATACATATTAGATGCTATTAAGACCATCATTTAAAACTATTATTTTCAGATAAACCTGGAGATTAAGACAGGCTACTGAAAAGATACAGTTAAAATAGTAATAGCTAACATTTGTTGAAAGTAATCTAGTTGCTAATAAGCACTGGGATCTAATTTAAAAGTAAACATTCCAGCCCCACTCTGCTAACTCCAATTGTTTTAAAAATAAAATTTTAATAAAATTAGACTTTTAACCTGAAGCTCATCTCTAAAGTGTAACTTAGTGAGACATTTTGAATAAAGAAAAAAATCCTAAGGAAGTCAGAACTTCATTTTGTAAAAGTCCTTATTAACAACAATGCAGGTAATTTATACCAATCTTATTGTAGAGGGAGCTCAGAATAGTGAAAAAATATAGACATAATTAGAGTGATGTAATTCCTTAAGCATATTACTTTTTTTTTAATTTTGTTTTATTGCTTAAAGTATTATAAAGAGTATTACATATGTCTCCTTTCCCCCCCCCTTGATATTCCCCCGGCCTCCCCTACCCCCCAGTGTCTTATGTCCATTGGTTATGCTTATATGCATGCATACAAGTCCTTCGGTTGATCTCTTACCCCACCCCCCAACCCTCCCCAGGCTTCCCACTGTAGTTTGACAGTCTGTTCAATGCTGTTCTGCCTCTGTATCTATTTTTGTTCATCAGTTTATAATGGTCTTTATTATCCATAAATGAGTGATTACTTAATCTCCCTGTCGCTGAGTTTCTTCACTGGTAAACTGAAGACAGCACCTCCTGCTTCACTGAGTTGATTAAAAAAACGAACTTAAATAAAAATACGAGAAAACACCCAGTTGACTTTCTGGCACAAAACATTCTTCTGGGTTATGTTCTCCCCAAATGTAAAAGGAGCAACAAACAACACAAAGTGTTATATATTATTACACTGGCAAGCAACCTAAACCAGCTACTAATATGGCACTTTCAAAAGGGCTGCATTATCAATGTAACTCTTATCGAAGGATAATTAGAGGCATAATAGAAAGACTCATTTAATGTTGCACTTTCAGTTCAACCTCCTCTTCAAATTCTTCAAAAATTGCCAAACCGGTTTGGCTCAGTGAATAGAGCGTCGGCCTGCGGACTGAAAGGTCCCAGGTTCGATTCCGGTCAAGGGCATGTACCTTGGTTGCGGGCACATCCCCAGTGGGAGGTGTGCAGGAGGCGGCTGGTTGATGTTTCTCTCTCATCGATGTTTCTAACTCTCTATCCCTCTCCCTTTCTCTCTGTAAAAAATCAATAAAATATATTTCAAAAAAAATAAAAATAAAAATAAATCATCATGAGGTTTCTATGACATATTCTTTTTCCTATTAACACTTGTATGCAAGTTTCTGGCTATATGTCTAGGTTTACATAGCATCCAAATTTAAACACAAAATCATGACAGGCTTCAATAATCAAAAAAGAGAAGAAAATTGTATCCATTCATAGCATATAATTACAGAACTTTTATTCTAAAAATATGGGTTCTGATAAACACGTAAGTAGAACATATATACATGTGATGCATATGGAAAGACTTTGCCACTTTTGAGCACTTTTGAATGTGAGGAATTGGGGATTCAGCTTTTTAAGTTACAGTGACCAAAACTATTTGAAACACATTGGTGTAGATGAGTTTTTACAAAATGGTACTCTGAAGTCTGAAAAAGCTTTAACAAAGAAAAGGTCTCTACCAGACTCAACATGAAGCCTATGCTTCTAAAATGATCCAGAAAAGTATTAACCTGGACAACCAAATAAAGAACTAATTTGAAAACATGGCCTTACTGCCTTACACACACCACAAACAGACCTACTTCTATAGAGGCTACTAGCCAAGTATTAAAAGTATCTTAGTCTATTATCTCTATAAATGAGTCACAATTTCTATTGGCACTAACACTTTAAGTGTGTCAATGATCGTAATACCTTACACTAGAGTTTTCCATTCACGATGTACTTTCTCATACGTTATGCTCATCTAAGCCTTACAACCACCCTGAAAAACAGGTAAGGCAGACAGTGTGACCTATTTCACAGACCAGAAAAATAAGGCCCAATGACAGTCACCAAGGTCACACAGAGAACAAGGGGTACTCTTCCTTATTAGAATTCCATACCTCAAAATAAATGACATCATTAGCATGACATTGATGCAAAAGAAGTTAAGGCATTATTGGTCTCAATTTTCTTCTTTTGGATCTTACAAGAGTTGAACCTTCAATTTAAAATATCGCCAACCTAACTTTAAAAAGGTTACAAGGTAGATGTAGAAAACAGAGTTCAGAATCCAGTGAAAGCAAATGTATACATACCCAAATATAATCCAAGGCAGCAAATTGAAGTCCAGAGCTTAAGAATTCATAACACTATGCCTAGGATTCAGGTCTTTACTTTCGACTTGCTTCTGTGACTGACCCAAGTCATGGTGACTAAGTAAAATTTGAATCATTATCACCTACCTAGGCAATTCTAAGAATCAATTTTGGCTCCGTCTTAATATAATCACAAGCCTGAATTATGTTACAACCAAATAATTTAACATTTTTTCCTAAGTGTTAAATTTTAAAATTGTATCAAACTGGGTTGTACCCCATCAGTATGGCTTATTGAATTACTGTCAGAATATCTGACACACACTTTGTACATTAAAATATTTACAGAATGCTGACATATTATAAGACACCATGGAAACACCAACGTCGATAAGACAGTTTCACCTTCCAAGACTTCTGCAGTTTAAAATAGGAGGTAAGATATGTACACCTAATAATTATGAAATAATTACCACAGGAGAAATGCCTTCAAGAGGTACACAAGCTAAAAACAGGGGGGAAAAAATCCATAAAGAAAAATTCAACCTCCAGCCCAACTGACCAGAAAAGACTTTATGAACATTTAAATTAGTCCTTAAAAAATGACCAGGATAGGTGTGAGGGAGAAAGGTCAGCATTAAATGAGGAGTTTCTAGTATGGGCAAAAAGGGAAAAAATAAAAATCCTCGCTTACGGGACAATGATAAAGCCCCAAGAACGATGTCAGTGAGAATAGAAAAAAGAACTACAAAGAAAAATGAACTCATGTTTAATTTCCCAAACTCTAGGGTTAGCTTTTTATAAGAATCAGTTCAAACACAGGACCAGTTTACCAGCAAGATAATGAAAGATGATTGTTCTTTGTGATTACAAAAGTATTATTCTTGCCAAATACTACCCCACATGAATGGGTTCTACTTGACAAAGAGAAAGGAAACCTTAGGTATTTTCCTCTAACATACCTTCCTAAACAAATAGGTCCACAACTTTCTCTTCTTGTACTTTTGATCTTATAATCAACTGGGAAAAGTAAAAATGAAGGGAAATGAAGTTAGGATCTACCCTAACAGCAGAGCAGAAAGATAAGCACGGGTTCCCGTAAACATTTTTAATGTAGTAACTCTCACCATCAGCAGGAGAGTGTTTATCCAATGCATTAAGAAGAAAATTCTGAGAAAGTCTTTATAATCTTCTGAAAGCTATGAGAGGGATGAGGATTTTTTTTTTTGAAATGTTGGGCAAAAGATAATGACATTTTACAATAAATGTAACCTATTTCATATATAAAGAAAACTATAAAATACAAAAGACCAGGTTTTTTTTTTTGAAATGTTGGGCAAAAGATAAGAATGACATTTTACAATAAATGTAACCTATTTCATATATAAAGAAAACTATAAAATACAAAAGACCAGGTTTTTTTTTAATGTTTTTTTTTTTATTATTATTGCTATTTTAGTGAGAGAGGAAGAGATAGAGAGATAGAAACACTGATCAGCTGACTCCTGCAAGCGCCCCCACCAGGGACTGAGCCTGCAACCCAGGCATGTGCCCTGACCAGGAATGGAACCACCGACCCCTCAGTGCATGGGTCCACGCTCAACCACTGAGCCCCAGTGGCCAGGCCAAAAGGGGAAGGTTTTAAGTTATGAGTGAGATGTTGTTTTTCCTAAAAATTTGACCCAGTGTAGTGAAAATTATGGATTGCATTCCACCAGACTTTCAGATTTATAGGAGATGCTAGTTGTTTTTTTCTCTTTCCTCCATGCTATTTCATTCCACCAGACTTTCAGATTTATAGATGCTAGTTGTTTTTTTCTCTTTCCTCCATGCTATTTTGTATTTTGTTTTAACCAATGTGAAGGCAAATACTGTCTTCCTGAAAATTGATTAAATATGTTTAACATGTACTTCCTTGCTTTAAAACACACACACACACAGTAGAAATGTACAAAATGTGTGTTTGAAGTTTTAAATTCATTTTTTATCATTTCCAGGAGAGTACATTAATTAACTGTTTTCATGAATAACTGAGGTGACATCTGAAAGTATAAAAACTGATTATCCTCCAAGAATAAGTACCTGAAGTACACACTAGGACAATTTCCATTTGTGAGTAAGGAGTCCTGATACTATACACATTGTAACATGGTTTTCATTAGCATTTTTCTACAAAGTTTCACTTAATACTGGCAAGACCCTATTGCAAATCTGGAGTGTAGTTGGTGTCTCGCGCCTAAACCATGATGAGGGCAAATGCTCTCCTTTAGGTTATTTCACTTCTAACCCCAAAAAGATCACACGGGAATAGTCTCTTTCCTTTACACACACTGATATATTCACTTACTACAGATGTGCAAGTTCTAGTATATGAACTAATTACTTAAAAGTTATCTTAGTGCTTGCCAAGAAGTAACAGCTTCTGAAGACAACGCCACAGCACACTAAAAGGAGAAAAAGATAAACTCGTGCAAGTTTCTATTTGGATATAAGATAAATAACCTAATAAAAAGTAAACAGTTGTATCTCTGAATCCAATTTCAAGATTTAGATAAAACGCCTACAACCCTTTTAAATAAGATAAAGTAGCAGTAAAATAATTCTTGATTGCAAACTATATGGAAATTAGGGTGTTTTTTTTAGTACAACACAAGGTTGAATGTTTGAGTAGAGCACCCAGCAACATGCCAGGAACTGGGCCCAGAATATCTACTGGGCTTAACGCCTCAATAGTTTTGTCTTTTTCATAATGAAAGCCTCATTCAGGAAGAATACTTTTCATCTAACTCCAGATTTCTTGAAAACCCAAAAGAAGACCGCAGATGCCATGTCAAGAAAGTCAGACTGAAAAACTGAAGACAACAACGTGAACAGAAACACATCCCTTCTGGGAGCACAATGTCCGGCACAGGAGCACCATATCGGATGGACAGTAACAGATTGTCAGGAATAAACACTCCACATTCTACCCAGTGTCTTTCTGATGTTATATCAACAGTTACACTGATAGTGCTCTTCTAAAATACAATTTCTCCCTTTGGAGTGTATTTTCACCAAGAAATACTTTATGAGAATAACTGAAAGTCCTAGTCCATGTTTGGCTATACCTAGGAAGAAAAAATAATTGAAAGAGCTTTGTTTTTGCTCATTTTAACTAAGAGAGAAACTAGGCTGGGTGAGTCCCTCCTCTTCATTCCTCCTTGCCTAAGGATACCTCTTCAGCAAAAACACTACAGGCTTGCAATCAGAGAAGACATTAGATCTTTGAGCCCTAAAAACAGTTGGAAGTTCTCACTGAGAGCCCAAGAGACAACTCAGGGGGGAAAAAAGTAACTTTATGTGTTTAATGCGTCCCCCCCAAAAGGGGATAAAATAGTAAGAACCTATAATGCCTACCCATACCTCCCCTCCTTCAAACTCCTCTTTGATTTTCCTGAGAAAGCAAGTCCCCTCATTTACTTTATCGTCCCAGCCTAACTGTAAGACATTATTCTTAACATACTACTCCTAATGTAAAGTATGAAAATGGTCACGTATCCTGCTCTCACACTGTAACTGATTATTCAGAATAGCCACAATAGACAAAATAATTCAAAGTCATTAACTTTAGAGACAGTCCTGAACCATCACTGGTTCCTCTTCCTCCAAAGTTTGT
>NW_005354829.1:5208493-5210496 GCF_000412655.1 Myotis brandtii
AAGAGAAATACCTAATTAAGCATTCCATCACAAAAGGAGAAACTGTCTTGCTAAGATCAATGAGTAAATTTACCCCACCAAATAACTTTCTAAATATTTAGTTTGAATGTTTCCTAAGTTTTTAATGTTATTACTGGCAAAATTAAAGACTAAAATAATTTATCTACAGATACTTAAGAAGTAGAACATAAAACTCATGGATTAATAGAATTGAAAAATCAATATTTTCATTTCCTATATTATTGAGTACATCAATTTAATTCAAGAATGCCACAGTGTTTATTTCTAAGGTAATAAATTTGTTTTCTGTGAAACCAAAAAAAAAAAAAAAACCAACCTACAACTTTCATCAAGTTATCTGGCCTTGAAATAAATAAGATTAAAAACATGTGCCATGTGTCAAGAAAATTAATTTACTATGAGGGTTTACACCTCAAAAAAACTCCTAAAGTTTTCATTTGTAAGTTGGCTAGTAATAGCAACTATAATATTCCTAATTATAATCACTTAAAGAGTTTAAACAACTTACTTCTGACATTTCCTAAAAATAATTTTACACAGAAATAAAACCAGAGTTAGAATAACACTGAGTGAGAAAGAAAAATAATGGTCGGCTGACTTCATGTTTTGAAAAATATGATATCCATTTTCCATCCCATCTTCTGTCTTTGAAGTTGTCTAAACTATAGAGCAAACCACTCAAGAAAGTTAACTAACCAAATCTGTTCAGAACTACATTATAAACAACTCTAAAATAACTCTGCATTTATCTAATACTTGACTGAGAAAACACAACACAAATTTAAGGAATATCGTTAAAAATACACATTTTTACGCATGACCATGTTATATTATTAACAGACTCAGTCCCTCAAAATTATAAAATATGCTTTCCTGGCAAAGTTGGGTCACTCCACACTCTATCAAATATTAGAAAGAAACTTTCCACTCCTCTGAGGTGTAACTGATAATAGCACTGACTAATCGCCCCACACCCACACTCTTCCAGAGGTACTTGCATTTTTACAGAGACTCAAGTCTAAGGAAAGAACGAACTTTTTCTGGAAAAAAGCCTGTTAGACGGCAACTGTTTTAGGCTTTTCAGGCCAGGCTGTCTCTGTCAACTCAATTCAGAGTCTGTCATGTGAAAGCAGCCACCAACAATACGTAAGGCCTAAGGCTGGCTGTGCTCCAATAAAACTTTATACACCAACGACAGGCTGTGGGCCAAGCATGCTCACCTCTGTGTAGGCAGGGGATTAAATTTTCAAGTTTGCTGGCTATGTCTCTATGACATGAAGGAATTCACTTCGCTCCTTTTGGTACTTCCTTCCTCTACTCAGGAGTCCAAACTAGATCAGGGATTTTCACCATGTTTTAGTGGTGAATCTCCTTTTGCTAATAAAGATAAAAGTATGCAGGTCAGGCTAGCTGTCCACGCCTCCCTAGAGGGCACCGGGAAGCTTCTGGGGCCAGCTACAGGTCCGTGAAACAACATGAAATCCACTGGCCAGCTGATCTCTAAGGTCCATTCAATACCAAGAACCAATGTTGCCATATCTGTCTTCCTCAGCGTCCTACAGGCATCGTGAAAAGGCGAGGGAAGCATTCTATGGATTAGGGGCCTTTGGGAGACTCCAGAAATCACACTGTCTCCTTCAATAAAGAAGAGCAGTTAGAAATCAAAATTAAAAAATAAAACAGGTGAAAAGTAGAAGACAATGGACATTTTAATGATGTTGATTCTACCAATCCATGAACATGGTATGTTCTTCCATTTGTTTATGTCTTCCTCTATCTCTTTTTCCAATGTCCTGTAGTTTTCCAAGTACAGGTCTTTTACCTCCTTCGTTTATTCCTAGGTTTCTTAATTTTTTGGTGCAACAGTAAATGGGATTGTGGTTTTTTTTTTCATTTCTCTTTCTGTGAGTTCATTATTGGTATATAAAAAGGCCATATGCCGAAACCGGTTTGGCTCAGTGGATAGAGCGTCAGCCTGCGGA
>NW_005354829.1:5210681-5226034 GCF_000412655.1 Myotis brandtii
GGGTTTTATTTTGTATCCTGCTACATTGCCAAGTTACTATATGTACTTAAGATGTCTCTTGCTAAAAAATCTATTTAAAAAAAAACAAACTTGAATATGTTTTATTACAGCTTACTTTTTTCTAAAGTTTTATATATAATCTATACTAATAATAGAGGAATATGCAAATTGTCTGGGACTCGGTCACAGTAACTACCGAAGAGCGAACAGCAGGCTGCGTGGGGCAACAAGGCTGGCAGGGGGGGTTAGTGAGGGACGACCAAACAACTGAACAGCAGGCTGCGTGGGGCAACCAGGCCAGCACGTGGGGCAGTTGGGGGCGACCAGGCCGGCAGGGTGGGGAGCAGTTGGGGGTGACCAGGCCAGTGGAGGGGGGCAGTTGGGGGTGACCAGGCCGGCAAGGAAGGCAGTTAGGGGTGATCAGGCTAGCAGGCAGAGGCAGTTAGGGGTGATCAGGCTGGCAGGGGGACCAGTTAGGGGCAATCAGGCAGGCAGGCAGGTGAGCAGTTAGGAGCCAGCAGTCCTGGATTGTGAGAGGGATGTCCCGGATTGGAGAGGGTGCAGGCTGGGCTGAAGGGGGACCCCCCCACCCCCGCAGAAATTTTGTGCACCGGGCCTCTAGTCATCAAATATTTCAATGGAGCATATGTAATCTATTTCTGACACCAGCCTTAAAAAGTTAACATATTTGCATCTTAATCATTTTACAATTAAAAAACAAGTATGTGGTCATGCCCAGCCAGCATGGCTCAGTGGTTTCGCGTCAACCTGTGAACCAAGAGGTCACGGTTCAATTCCCGGTCAGGGAACATAACCAGGATGCGGGCTTAATCCCCTGTGTGGGGCATGCAGGAGGCAGCCAATCAATGGTTCTCTCTCATCACTGATGTTTCTATCTCTCTCTCCCTCTTTTTCTCTCTGAAATCAATGAAAATATATTTTTTTAAAAACAAGTAGTCATATCTTTTAAAATGGGTCAAGGCTAGGACCTCTACATAGTAAAAGTTCATCAGCAAGTTAGTTCTAGATTCTAGCATTGAGTTTAATTTTGCAATTTAGTTTAATTTAAATTACTGTCCTTGAAGATAGTCAAAATCTCAAAGTAATGAAAATCTGCAAAATAGAATAAAAATGTTATAGGAGCCCAGAGGAAGATTTTATATACTCTTAAATACCAGTGAAATACCATGTACATGACAGCTCAAAATATAAGCACCAAAGTGATTAAATTTACAAGGAGACAACTGCCTGATACTAAAAATAAGTTTGTTCCACAAAGTTACGTTTCTATAAAGGAGGACTTATGTGCTGCTGAAACTTAACCAAAAAGTTACTACTCCTTTTCAGCTTTTATTCAATTTGCTACTAATATAAAAGGATGTAATTACTTTTCCCCAGTATCTCAGGCTCTCAGGAAAGAAACATCAAGTCTTTAAAGAACATTTTTAGCTCCTATTCTGTGCTAAAGAGTGTCCTAACTTAGGATCCTAACTTAGACTACAAACTCAGGCATTTATTAAACACACCCCCACAACCAACTTATGAAAACAAAGAATTTTTTAAAATGACAAATACCCTCAACTTTTTCCAATAACATTTCTAGCCATTAACTTCTAACAGCAAATTGTTTAACTGACCCCACCACACATTAAGAGCAGTTTATATATATAAAGCTTGAATGCTATCCTAAAAAGCCCAAACTAAACACAATTGCTCTAAGGCAGAACACAGTACATACTTAAAGTTTAGTATTACAGCTAATCTTGTATAACATTCAAGATGAAAACATTTTTCTTAAAGACATAAGTTTATGATATAAATATGAATTCAACAAATTACAGAAAACTATTTAAATGGTTATTTTTTATAAATACTTTATATACAAATGTATATTTATTTATAAAAAGTGATGATTCATCTTTGGGGAGTGATGACAAATTGAAACCTGAAAGTCCTAGAAAAATGACAAAGTATTACTACAAGTAGAAATATGAGAACACACAAATGGAACATTTTAAAAATGAAATAAAATTTCTAGAATTTTAAAAACAGAGTAAATCAAAATCAAATGAATTTAGAAAATGTAATCCTACATTATATTTTAAATCAATATTTCAATCAATAGTTACCATTTAAAAATAATTTTATTTAAAAATTAGAGTCAGTGTTTCATTTACACTTATAATAATGCTCACCCACTGGTATTTTTATCTCTATTTTCAAGTAAGAGACTGTAGTTCAGAAAATAACCATATAGTACTTAATAAATGAACTAAGAAGTTGAATATATCTATATGACTCCATAATTATAGCTACAGTAATGTAGCTCTATAATCCAGTAAGACTTGCAAAGAGGTCTCCTGAGAATCACTGCATAAACTTATTACAATCATCTATTTTCTATGCAAAGTAAGTCGGACAACTACTATCAGCTCATATCACTCATTAACCTTAATCTCTCTCTTTCTTGCCCTTCTGTAATATACAGGCTTAAAAGCAAAATACTCAAATTCCCAGACACCTTGGTAACTAGAAGTATCGGTGTGATACAGTTCTGACCGATAACAAGTACCTAACCTAAGAGGGCTTCCCTTCTGGTAATTACCACACTGTTGTCTGTGTCTATGAGTTTTTTATTTTGGGGTTTTTTGTTTTTCTTTTTGTTTGGCTTAATGCCTTGTTTGAGAAAAGTAAGTCCTTAGTTAAGCCTGTTATGTGTGCAGTTTTGGGTAACCTGCAGACTAATGCGATCCTAATACAATGTATGCTATGAATCAAGCCTACTGACTTGAATTGTGTTATTTATCACTTTGGTGAATTAGTTATAAGATACACTAATGATGAAAAATTATCTAAGGGGACAAGTAACAGCAGAGAGCAAATAAATAGCAACTAATAATAGTAATAACAGTAATAGCAATATTAATAATATAATAACAAATAATGGTATATATATTTATACTAAATAAAAGGTAACAGTAATAATAACAAATATTTATTAAACACTCCATGCCAGAGACTGTTAAAGAACTTTAAGGTCCATGAATGTATGTAACCTTCAAACCATAGGATGTTGGTAATATTACCATACCCACCCCCATGGTAAAATTTTCATCAATCCTTGACAAAAACAGAATAATATGATAAAACAGCTAAATTTATTGAGATCATGACCTTTCTATTTTTATGATATTAAAATGTCATGAAGTGAGAATAATGAAGAACAAGTTTACATTCATTTTAACATGCTTAGTTGGCAAAATAAGTCGGTGACAAATCAATAGCTGAGCCCGGTGTTTATGAAATTGTAACAGTCCATGGAATCCAGGTTACCTACTCAGGACCAAAAAGCAGTTTGTTTGACACCAAAGTCCAGGGTCATAAACACTAAGTTACATGAAGGAAATACACTAAATAAACTCAAAAGAACTATTCTGTGAATACCATTAAAGATATAAATGTGTAACTACAAAGGAAAACAGCCATCCCAGGATATATAAAGTGGGAACAAGGGTATGTAACATAATTTTACCATGTTGCCTCCCACAGAGCTACTCTGTGCGGTGTAGACTTTAACCATACCAGAGACGGGGGAATCAAGATAGGAATTCCCACCATTCCAACCTGAGTCTCAGATGATGGTTAGGCTTTGGAGGTTCTCATTTGGGAATAAAGAACTGCACACACTGTGTCTAAAAGAAGTTTGTGGTATCTCAAAGCCAAGGAGCGGAGCAGGCATGCAGATAACATTTGCTCATAAAGCTTGCTCCTCCATTTCTTCCAGCTCTATAAAAGTAGGGGGATCAGCCCTGGCCCAGTGTGGCTCAGTTGGTTGGAATGTAGTCTCATACACCCAAAGGTCCTGGGTTTGATTCCCAGGTCATGGCACATACCTAAGTTGTGGGTTCAATTCCCAGTCAGGAGGCAACCAATCAATGTTCTCTCTCTCCCTCCTTCTCCCTTTCTCCCTTTCTCTCTCTCTCTTTCTCTAAACTCAATAAACATATCCGTGATGAGGATTTTTTAAAACGTAGGGGGATCAGACACGAATAAAGATCGGAAACAAAACTGAAATGCAGGCAAATTCTTCACGTTTTACACCACTGCATTTCAATTTTTTAAACTGTTGAGTTTTTAAAACTCATCTCTAGTTGTTTGGAAGTGTATGTTTGATCAAGCAGTTTCTTAATGGCTAAAAAATGTAACTCAGCCAAATATTTCTAACAATTGGACCAAGCTTTTTCTAATATATTTGAGTGTGCTTTTAGAAAACGGTGTTTGCAAGACTACATAATGTAAGGATTATGCACCGGAAGAAATCAGAAACTTATTGCCTTGAAGGATTCAAATAGTTCCTTATATACAGAACTAGACAAATGTTAAATAGGTTTAGTCTACACCTAACCATTTTCACATTTCTTATTTTATAAGATTTTAGTTGCTTCAAAGTCTGGCCAGGTCTTTTCTTTTTCACTTGTTTCCTCAAACACAATTTATTACTGAAAGCATCAAACAGAAGGGGGACAAATTCTCTTAAAATAAAGAAAAGAAATGGTTTTATATCTTTATAATTGAAAACAGTAAATACCTCCCGGCTTATAGTTTATTTGTAGTTATCTCAAACATTAGGTCCCACATGCTTTAATCCGTCTTCCAGCACCAATTTCAGTTATACCAAAACAGTGCACAGGCCACAAAAACAGCATGCATTCCCCAGTGTTTACCACGAGAAAAGGTGGGTGGCTAACTAGAGGGGGGCTGAGAGGTGGGGGAAGTGCTCCAGGATTGCAATGTGAAGGTTTGTGGAAATATTTCTACCTTGAGCTGATTTTAAAAGAAATTGCTTTTTTCACCCTTTTTGAATCCTAACAGAAAAAGACCTTAAAAGTCTAAATGAAAGCACTGAACACATTCCATTTAGATACAGTGTTATATCATCTATAGCCATAACTGTGTCTCTGACTAGACTTTTTATATATTTTATTGATTTTTTACAGAGAAGGGAAAGGGATAGAGAGTTAGAAACATCGATGAGAGAGAAACATCGATCAGCTGCCTCCCGCACACCCCCCAACTGGGGATGTGCCCGCAACCAAGGTACATGCCCTTGACTTGACTCGAACCCGGGACCCTTCAGTCCGTAGGCCGACGCTCTATCCACTGAGCCAAACCAGTCAGGGCACTGACTAGACTTTTTAAATACCTTTGCCACTCCCTTTCCCCCTTCCATTCTCACATCTACCAAAAATAACAATTTAAACATTTTTTTAATTCACAGGAAAGGAAAAGGGGGGTGGGGAGGGACCTACAACCTTTTTGACTTCCTGGATTGACTTCCTTAAGCTGCTACCACACTTTATTTTCCATTTTGCTTAATGTACATGAGATACATTATTTCCTACACATTTTTTCTTATACCAAATCTTCTAGTTTACTTAAATTTGAAATCATGAAATATTCAAAACTGGTAAAATATACTGTATCTTGTGAATTTCTACAAAATTCAGGTAGGATTAAAAATGAATGAATAGCCCTAACCAGTTTGGCTCAGCGGATAGAGTGTCAGCCTGCAGACTCAAGGGTCCCAGGTTTGATTCCGGTCAAGGGCATGTACCTTGGTTGCAGGCACATACCCAGTAGGGAGTATGCAGGAGGCAGCTGATCGATGTTTCTCTTTCATCGATGTTTCTAACTCTCTATCCCTCTCCCTTCCTTTCTGCAAAAAAATCAATAAAATATTTTTTTTAAAAAAAGATGAATAAAAATAGTTAAGTTACTATTTTAGCCCTCTTGTCTATTTATTGGTGGTGGTGTGTGTGTGTGTGTGTGTGTGTGTGTGTGTGTGTCAAATTTCACCACTTGTCCTAATAACTTTTTTCTGGTCTCCAGCACCCCACATCTCATCTGGTTATCACATTTCCTTAGTCTCTTCAAACCTGTGACAGTTCTTTAGTATTTCCTTTCATACCCTGGACACTTTTGAGTACTAGGCAGTTACTTTATATAATGTCCTTAAATTTGAGTTTGTCTACTGTTTTCCAACACTTAGATTGAAGTTTTTTTTAATAAGAATCTAACCACAGATGTGCCCTTCTCAGTGAATCATGATGTTGATATGTCTTATTATTGGTGATGTAACCATGATCACCTGGTTAATTTGGTGTCGGCCAGTTTTCTTCACTATAAAAGTATTTACTTCCTTTTATAATTAATTAATCTTGTGGCAAAGATACTTTGAGATTATGCAAGTATTTCTGGTATTTGATAGCATGTTTTTCATCATACTTTCACCCACTAATTTTGGCATCCATCGATGACTCTGGCTTGTAACAATTATGCTATGATGCTTGCCTACTGGTAATTTTCTATTTCCATCATTCCTTCCACACTTTTAAAAACTGATTTTAGAGAGAAAGGAAGGGAGAGGGAGAGAAATATTCATGTGAGAAACATGGATCGGTTGCAGGATGCACACTCCCCAACTGGGGATCGAATGAACCTGAAACCTAGGCATGTGCCCTGACTGGAACTCGAACCCCAAACCCTTCGGTGCACAGGACGATGCTCCAACCAACTGAGCCACCCCAGCCAGGGCTCCTTCTGCACTTTTTCTTGGAATTCTACTATAACAAGGAACTTCTCCCCCAATTATCTATTTATTGCCTTATTTACTTATATTAGTACTAATGGCTCAATGCATGAAATTCGTGCATGGGGGGAGGGGTCCCCTCAGCTCAGCCTGCACCCTCTCCAATCAGGGACCCCTTAGGGGATGTCCGACTGCCGGCAGTCAGACATCCCTCTCGCAATCTGGGACCACTGGCTCCTAACCGCTCAACTGCCTGACTGCCTGATCGCCCCTAACTGCCCCTGCCTGCCTGATCGCCCCTAACTGCCCCCCCCCTGCCGGCCTGATCGCCCCTAACTGCCTCTGCCTTGGCCCCCACCACCATGGCTTTGTCTGGAAGGAAGTTGTACCTCCGGAAGATGGCCTGTCGACCTGGTCTAATTAGCATATTACCCTTTTATTAGTATAGATGAGCTCAAGAAATATTTTTTCCCTAGAGATTATAATCCATTATTTACCTTGTTGCTCAAATTGTCCTCAATTTGGCCACTGGAACGCCTTTGTACATACATCTATTAGATTTCCTTCTGACTTGTAAAAAATGTCATTTCAGTAGGGGAAGGTCAAGTAATTTCTCTGAATGAGGAATCACTGATGGCTAAGACTAATCTTATCACTTCCATTATGGAAAAAAAAATGTACATATTGAAATATCCCAAACATATTGTACTATTATTATACCTCTTGCTTAGCCAAGACTTCATAAACTTTGGTCTGTATAGATTATTACAGAATTTTCTCACCATTGTCACTATTTAAATCTATCTCATCTTCACACACACACACACACACACACACACACACACCCTAACCCACAATCCCCACATATTATTGGTATTTCAGGAACATAAATCCAAACTACTCAGTGACAAAAGCAGAAATTCATTTTAGCCAAAAGGTAATGAGACTTATGCCGAGTGAAAAAAGCCAATCCTTAAAGGTCAAATCCTGTAGGATTCCATTTACATAACATTCCTGAAATGATCAAATTATAGCAGTGAAGAACACATTATTAACCTTTGCCAGAGGCAGGGTGGGGAGTAACTGTGGCTATAAAAGGGCAAGAGACATTCTTGTGGTGATGGAATTGTTGTGTATCTTGACTATCAATGTTAATATCCTGGTTGTGACATTGTACTATATAGTTTTGCAAGATATTAGTAATATCTGCATTCTTTTTTAACACTGCATGTGAATCTACAATTATCTCAACGTAAAAAGTTTATTTTTTAAAGTGGGTAATGAGTTTTAACTCTGCAGTGAATACTCAGAAGTCAGATAAACAGCACAGTGCCCCAACCCCTAGATCCACTGATTGCTAGTTTAGCTTCTAGGAAAGTTACAATCAGGCCTCAGCAGAAAAACATCTAACACCTAATTCTTCTTTAGGGTCTTTTCCTTTCTCAGTTTTTATGTTAGGTAGGAACAAATACTACCAGCTAGAATAGAGAGCAGAAAGGTGCCAAGGGCCAGATATTATGGTATTTCAATTCATTTAGCTCATATTAAATTTCTGAGAAATTCTAAACCTCCACAATCTATGATTTTCAACTTGCACAAGCAATGAGAAATTACAGCAAGAGGGAAGAGGGTTTTAGTTCCAATGGCAAAACCAAGTTTCCCCTTCAAGTCACTGACATCAATCACACATCTTATGATTAATGAATGTGAAAACACAGAAACAATAGGGCCAAGAGAATTTAAAATGCAAAAGCTAAACTTTCTGCTCCACCAAAACTACCCCACCCACCACAGCCACACTAAAGACAAATCGTTTCACTAACTGAAGAAGAAAAGGAAGTACCTGAATTCAGCAGGAAACGCATACTTCATACGGTTCAGTAAGAAGTGGCTAATTAGCATGTGAGAATAAAGGTGTTTTTTATTTTTCCTGAAAAGTTAAAAATCCTAAACCAAAATAATGTGGCAATCAGCTTATCATTTCCCCCGACAAAGGCTGACATTTTAACTATATGTATTCAAAAGCTCTAACAAAGCTACAATTATATGTTACTACAAACTGCTTCTCCTTCCTAATTTAACATTAATCTATCTAAATAAAGAACAGTGTAGGGGAAGAATAAGGACCTGTTCTCAGACTCACTACAATCATTACATCCCAAGTCAATTGCAAATTGTTATTATAAACTAGAGTCCTGGTGCACGAAATTCATGCAAGGGGGATGTCCCTCAGCCCAGGCTACACCCTCTCCAATCTGGGACCTCTCGGGAGATGTCCGACTGCCGGTTTAGGCCGGATCCCGCTCAAAATCCAGGACTGCTGGCTCCTAACCGCTCACCTGATCACCCCTAACCACTCTCCCCTGCCGGCCTGATCGCCCCTAACTGCTCTACCCTGATGGCCTGATCACCCCTAATCACCTCTGCCTCAGCCCCAGACCACCATGGTTTTGTCTGGAAGGACGTCTGGAAGGATGTCCAGAAGACATCCTTTCTAATTAGCATATTACCCTTTTATTAAGATAGATGAATTCACTTTTTGCCTGCTTAAATTCAGACACTCCTTGACTCTTCCCAGGCAGAATGCTTCCGAGTCACGTTATCCTTACAGGTTAAGAAAAAGTCATGTATTTAGCATAATGATATGATAAATCAGACATTTCATATTAGATTCCAAACTGAACACATAGAAGGTACCAAAGTTTAAGAAAAAAATAGTGTAAGTTAAAAAAAAAAACAAGAAAATTATATTCAACAACCTGGGGTTTTCCCCCAACGAACTAGGAAATGTCCATCACTGTCATTGGCCATGACTGGAATGTACTGGCATAATGTGAGCGTAGTTGGATGCAATGAGCAGCTGGCATAAACGTGCACACATTCCGCCAGCCTGTCCAGCAGTCTACCGCATATTTCTGGTCCGTCTCCACTGCGTAACTCAGGCGCCCAACCATCGCAAGCCTGAAAAACAGCCACACATTTCCTGGGCTCTTCTCACTCTCCTCCAAACCACAAGCTTCTACACTCCAGTGGAGTCACTCCCCATCCCCTACTCACTCACTCCCTTGGCCTCCAAGCACATTGATCAAAGGTTTGCATATCTTTTCTTACCATCATGTGTGCTACTTTTATGACAGTGTGTCAGTCTGGACTCTTCTTCGTGTCTCCTAGTTCACTAGTAGGTGAGTTCAGCTGTTACAGCACTAATGAATCACATCCTACTTACAGGATACAATAGACTGGTGAATTACTTGAGGGACATAGGTCTCATTTCATCTTTTGAATTCCCGAGGCTTGGAAAATAATAGGTATTTCCATTAAAATGTGCCGCAATATGGAAGAACTATCATTAGACATTGCACTGACTAGTAAATAGTAAATGTACTTTCTTTGACTTCATTCACTAAACAACCTCAGAAAGCTATTGTCCCCATTTTACAGATGAGGAAACTGCTACCAAAAATGGGGTGAGAAGGAATAGCCCATAAAATGCAGGTATCAAGAAACTATCACCAGTGTCCACATTTCCATATCTCTTTAGTCTAGACCCAAGTTACTTCAGGTAATTACAATTCCTTAAAAAGTAAGTTTTCAAATGACTCAAGAAGCACTGTCTTTCTGTGGTTTTAAAAGTTCTTTATTTCAGAGTTAATTTGTATTTGAGGCATATGCCACGATTACTTTATGTCACATTACTTTACTTGATTTGAATTTTATTTTTTTTAAAATATATTTTATTGATTTTTTACAGAGAGGAAGGGAGAGGGATAGAGAGTTAGAAACATCAATGAGAGAGAAACATCAATCAGCTGCCTCCCGCACACCTCCCACTGGGAATGTGCCCGCAACCCAGGTACATACATGCCCTTGACTGGAATCGAACCCGGGACCCTTCAGTCCGCAGGCCGACGCTCTATCCACTGAGCCAAATCAGTTAGGGCTGGTTTGAATTTTAAATATCACCAAAGGCAGATCTTATTGTAATCATGTAACTCACCCCCAAAATTCACCCAGATAAAGTTTTTCTTCAAGCCAACAGTAAATTTTTAAAAAAAAGACCCAGTGCATTTTTTTATTAAGCAAAGAAAATCTGACTTCAGAAAGTGAGCTTTGAAGTGACAGTGAGTCCTACCTTTCTTATTAAATGGCAATGATAGGAGGTGATAGCTGTTTTTGTTTTGGGTTTTTCTTAATGTCCTTCCTTTTTAAAATGTTGATTGATTGATTTGAGAGAGAGAAACACAGATCAATTGCCTCCTGCACACACCCCTACTGGGACTGAACCCGAAATCTGGGTATGTGCCCTGACCTGGTCTAGAACCTGCCACCTTTTGGTGGGATGTTCCAACCAACCGAGCCATACCCGCCAGGGCTCCTTTCTTGCTTTTTAAGTGTTTTGTGAAAGCCCAAAGTCTGGGAAGGACTGCGTTAATCCAGTCTCTATATACAGCACTGCAGTTGGAGAGATTCATGTTGAACCTCAGCCAAGATATGCAAAGCTAATTATGGAACTGTTAATTACTAAATGCTTAAAAGGTTATTTGAAGGAGACTAATATAGAAGGAAAAAAGCCAGTAATATTTTTACCATAAATTTAAGTCCTCACTTGTTCAGTCATATGCCAATACAATCTGAAATTAGTATTTCAGTTATAAATATGTAGTTTTTTAACCTACAAATCCAAATATCATCGTTATGTAAACTAAATACTTGTGACCAAACAGGCATAATTTGGGGAGACATGCTTTTTAAATATTGCTCACAGATCATTTAGTTGTGTTTATGAACAAAACTGCTTAAGAAGCAAATATATATTACTAGAACCCCAAAATGAGCAAAAATCTAATGAAAGTGTAAGTTGTCAAATGAAAAATATGAGACTGCTCACAAACAATGATAAAAAGAAACTCAAATAGAAAATGTAAGTATAACAGACACAATTTTCCCACTAGATTTGAAAGTTAAATATTTACTATAAAAACTCTTTTGTGCAGATTCTCATAATTGAAAGTTCTCTGGGCTACAGGTATTTTTCAGCCCTGTCATTATGACTTAAGATGTATTCTACTGAATGACTTTGCAAGGAATTAAGTCTTTCTTGTACTGTTAGAAACTCTCAGCTCACAAATTCATGCATTAGCAATTAAATCAAAAGGTACAATAGCCAAAACAAAAAATGTTTTTCAATAGGTAAGGACAAAGTAAAATTGTTAACTAGAATGGGATAAGGTGAAGCCATTTTACACTCACCAATTTTAAGAGTAACTTTTACAGCTAGCTAAAAACACAATAAATTAGGTCTTTAAAGTAGAGGAAACAATTCCACAATAGATGTTTCACCTGAAAAACTGAAAACATTGTGTGTTTAAACACTCTACAGAAGCAATTTCAAGGGGTCTGAACTCAACAACTTAATAAAACGGTTTAGAAAAATCATTTTATTGTTTGAAGCCTTGAGGGATAAAGCTGTTTGTAATTTATTTACGTCTTTTACTTCACTAAATTGCTTTGGTGATCACGCTTCCCATTTAAGTGATTAAAGACATAAACCCAAATAGTTTAATAAAGCAATTACTTAAGAGTCCTGTTTTTCAACAGAGGTGCACTGAAAGGTATCAATAGAACATTTATAGTGTTCATTATGTACAAGAAGGTTTGTTATTCAGAACACAGCGCCCCATTGACTAGAACTTAGCTAGGTTTCCAGACACACAATATGGGACACACTTGGATTAAAGACGACTTTTTTCCTCCTCTCAGAATATCAGGTGAAATAGTGACAAAGGTCAGGTGGCAATTTTTCTATATCTCCTTACCATTCCTCCTCTCTAATGACATGCCTAAATAAAATGCGTTCCTATTTTCCAGGTGGGCCTGAAAAGCTCCCTCATTGTCAAAGCCGGGTGTTTCCACTGGGGTTCTCACCACGCCCAGATTCCCTCCTAGCTAACTACTTAGGTTACACTAGCAACATCACCATGACTTCTAGGCAATTGATTGACCTAAATACAAAACTATGTAAGTCTTCACCAAGTTTTGGAGAGAAACTGGATTGTTGGGGTTTAAAAAAAAAGGGGGGGGGGGGGGGAGAAAGAAACTGAATTTAACAAAAATTATTTCTATATTTTCCTGTATTCTTTTCTTTCAAAGCCCCTTCCTTTTGCCTGTAATGAGAATCACACAAAGGCCTTTACCGAGTCTATCCTGAGAAACAGAAGGAAGCATGACAGCAAAACTGTCCTAGTTCACATCCTTCTGTTCGTGATATCAAGCCTATTTAACGTGTGCTTTTCTTACATTACAAAATTCTAACTCTCAAGCATCCATGAAAAAGACAGCACAGAAGAACTCCCAGCCCTTGCATTAACAAGGCACTCCGTAGAAAAAGCACCTTCAACCAAAACTTTTTTACCTGAGTCCATGTCAAACGTTCATTTTTTTTGACAAGCCAGGTGAAGTTGGAAAACATTCACATGCAAAACTACTTTCTCTTTAAAACAATAATAGATAAGTGTGAGGGTCTGCATTAGTAATAACCCAATGAACATCAACGTTAATAGGGCTGATACTTAAGAATGCAAAACGGCCTGAGCTGGTTTGGCTTAGTGGATAGAGAGGGTCGGTTCCATTCCAGTCAAGGGCACATGCAGGGGTTGCAGACTTGATCCCCAGTAGGGGGCGTGCAGGAGGCAGCCAATCAATGATTCTCTCATCATTGATGTTTCTATCTCTCTCCCCCTCTCCCTTCCTCTTTGAAATCAATAAAAACGTATTTAAAAAAGAATGTACAAAACGTTTGGTAGCTTTCCCTCTGTTTACTTTTGCCCATAAAGGTTGGGTGGGGGCAATGCGCGGCTTTCCGACTGTCAATGAAGCTTTCATCCTGTGGTGTCAGTAGTCACTGGCCCACTTCTGACTCAGGCCAGTACTATGCCGGGTCCGTTTTTATTCTACACAACTGGCACAGGAACAGGAAAGTTTAACAGTTCATTGACTTGGCACAGTCCACATGCTGTCACAGTGCAGGTTTTGTCTCTTACAGTTTTGTTTGGGGAAAAACCCCCCCCCCCCACCCAAGTAGGTTTCCAATCATTGCTATTCTAATTAATCGACAAAAGGCATCACCACTTCCCCCATCTCTAATTTCCATTAAAGGCCTCTGACATCATTTTCTGACCTGTCTTGCTAGGTTCTAATGTTCCCAGCATGTGTGCTTTCACTTGGCACTTCAAAATGCAATTCTTTCATTGAAATGTGCTTTTCCACCACACTAACGGGGAACACGCATTCTCAGCTGCAGAAGACTGATGTGGTGGTCAATTTTTAAACTAATGGTGGATAAGGGAAGGCACACGACACAATTGGTAAATACGTGCAATCTATGATTCCCCCAGATGTGATGGCTCCGTCAAGAAAAACGAAAACATCAAAAACGGTACCAGGTGCCATTCTTGGGCCTTGTCCAAAGGCAGCCAATGGAAGATTCTGTTTTACTCCGTTCTCCCCCACATTAAGTAACAATAATCAACGTCAGAGAAGAGCATTTGGATTTGAACAGATGGCATCCAACACTTAACAAGCGCAGCAACTCTTTCAAGAATTAGATCCTACATGTCTGATGGTCCCACGGATCAGAAGGGCTTATTTGTCTAATAGGGTTGGCAACGAGATATCCTGTAGCCACCATCCCAACGCTTAGGAATATGCGTCATTCCCTAGTCAGCAACTAAAAGCAAAAAAAAAAAAAAAAAATCAAGCCACCACATTTTTATAAAATTTCCCCCTCGCCAGTCCAACTTGAAACGACCAAATCCAATGCCAGCGGCAATTCCTCCAGTTCAAGGAAGAGGAAAATAAGCCTGAAGGTAAACGAATGTATAAAGGTTAACAAACTTATCTAATTTTGACAAGGTTGTGCAACACCAAAGGAATCCGCACGGTGCCCTTCCCGGGGGTGGGTTTGACATGCCTGCCCTGCAAGAATGTCTGCATTTTAAACTAAAAGCACGAACTTAGCTATCCAACTTTTTTCCCGTCATTGGAAAGCTGCATCCCTTTTTCAAAAGAGCAAAATAATAAATACACAAACACCTCAATGCTTTACGTTTAGAAGAAGGCCAACACGAATCGTCTCTCGCAGACCCATACAAGTTTCCTGCAATACCTCTGCCAACACCTCCAAACTCTGAAGGTAGAAGGGGCCACATGCATGAGAAGGAAGGGGCCCGCGGCCAGAGTGGCAGGAGGAGCCAACCCAGGGGAGGTGAGCACCTCCCCTCCCCAAGGCCCCCCAAGATTCACGGGGCCGGGCGTGCGGCTGGGGAGAGGGGAAGCTCATTAGACAATTCCCTCCGCTAGGCAAACGTAGGGGGAAGGTCAGGAATGGGGAGGGCAACGCAAAGGAGACTATCCAGGAGGCGGAAAAGTAAACCCAGGACGACCAGGGAACAAGACTGGGAGATGGGCTGTCACTGGAAGTTGGAGGTCCTATCAGGAGAAGTGGGATGCGCGGGGAGTAGGGGGAACAGGAATGGGGAGGGCAACGCAAAGGAGACTATCCAGGAGGCGGAAAAGTAAACCCAGGACGACCAGGGAACAAGACTGGTGGATGGGCTGTCACTGGAAGTTGGAGGTCCTATCAGGAGAAGTGGGATGCGCGGGGAGCGCAAATGCGCCAAGTCCCGACGGGTCTCACCTGGGAGGTCCTCTCCGCAGGGTTCTTCATCACCGCTTGGCGGAAGCTTTTATCCACGTAGGAAGCCAT
>NW_005354829.1:5227274-5305464 GCF_000412655.1 Myotis brandtii
GGGCGGGTCCCAGCCCCGCACAGCCTGGCCCCGAGGAGGTGGCGCGGGTCCCGGTGTCCTGGCACCGCACTGGGCAATCGTTTTGAACCCGGGGGTTGGCGCCTAGCCGCTCCCGAGACCATAAATCCTCTAAGGATTTATTTTGTTGATTTGTCACTTGCTGCAGGGTAAGCCTTCGTGCTGGCACCATCAGACACTTGAATGACCACGAAATTAAGGAGATGGAAACGTGCCAGTGTCAACACTAGACCCAACACCACCCCAGACGCGAAAACATGCCAGGTTTAAAGGTGTTCTTGAGACCTGGAAGGTTTTGAGACATAACCGGACACATTGACCAATCAGGCTTTGCCTTGGGCAGAGCAGACGTCCTTATCCACAGTGTCCAGCGGGACTCCCTTGGTGCAGAGAGCACTGAAACCTAGCCCTTTAAGATGTTACCACTCCTGCTGCTTCACGTCCCCCTCCCTCTCCCTTTCTGAGCCAGGTCAAGGTGTGTGAGGTCAGCCAAGCACCAGGAACAGCTCTGCTGGTCTGGTCCTGGGGTTTTATTTTTATCTGTCTCCCCCCTCCTCCTTTCCCAACAAGTCCATGTTTTGATGTCTATGCGGAGGCTATACTTAGAGGAGGATTGTTACTTTTATGACCTAGTACATTGAACTGTTTTCAAATTTTCAAACATACCTTTTTAACATCTAGTTTATTTTAAACTCATGAGCAAACATTTGGGGGGTGGGGGGTCCTGAAGTGACCTGTGTGGCATGAAACAAATTGTGTGGCTTCTAATTAGAGAAGGGGCTGTGCAACCCTGTGAGACCGGATCCAAGTTAAAATTGGATCTGTAGACCCTTTTGTATTCCTCTTGCTGAAACTGCTTCCCCCTATTTCTTTCACCCCTTGGTTGAACCCTAGCATCAAATTCTCTATGATATGGACCACCACCTTGAAAGCAAAGAACACGAATAAGTGCCATGATAGCACTGTAAGGAGAGAAGAAGAAAATCAAATCCGATGAGGTGAAAAAATAATACCTGACACCTCCATCTGGTGTCTGATAGACGTCTCAGAATTAACATGTGCAAACCAGGCTCCAGATTACTGTCCCAAATGCGCCCTCCCACAGCCTTCCCATTCCAGTCCATGCCATCTACACCCTTCCAATGGCCCAGCTGAAAAACACTGCAGTCTTTCTTGACTCCTCCCTTTCTCTTACACCCCACAGGGTCAGTAAACCTGTCGGCTCGACCTTCAAAATACCTTATCTGGAATCCAACCTCCATCTACCACGTCTACTGCCATGACCCTGGTCAGCATCAAGTTGTGCCTATATTTTGCAATAACCACCCACCTGAGCTTCCTCTTTGGGCGCTTGCCTCCAGCAGTATACTTTGAGTCTTTTCAATCCAGCTCAAGTCACTCCTCTGCTTAAAAAATAATAATAAAAATAAAAATAATCCACTAGCTCCCCATCTCATTTAAGCTAAAAGCCAGAGTCCTTACTATGGCCTAAATACCTATGGATCCGGTTCCAACCCCCCTTCTCTCTCTGACCATCTCCTACTACTGTATCCCTTCCTCGTTTTTTCCAGCCCCGTTGGCCTCCATGCTGTTTCTGAAACACAATGAGCAAGCTCCAGTCTCATGGCCTTTCCCTTTGCTGGTCCTCTGCCACCGGAATGAGCCCCACACTCCCCCCTACCCACCAAAAACAGAACAAAACCTAGGATGTTGTTTCCTCACCTCCTTCACGTCTTTATTCAAGTGTCATTTTCCCTGTCACATCTATGCCTTAGTTCTCTCCCTTCCTTGCCACCATCTTAACATATTGTATCATTTTAGCTATTTGTTTTATTTATTGTTTGTCTTCCTCCACTATAATGTATGCTGCGGAAGTCAATGGTTTTTGTTCCTTTTGTTCACTGCTATTTCCAAAGACACAGTGTAAATGAATGAATACCTGTGGTATTACATTGTGTGTATGAGATTGTTACATATAGTATCTCACTTGTGTCCCTGGCAGTGGGGGGCAGGGCTGGGAGAGAAAACCTCTCTGAGCCTGTTTTCTGTTCTATAAAAAATGCACAAGAACTGCGTGCCCTGAAGATTTGTAAGACTCTATTATAATGTATGCAAAGTGCCCCACATACTGCTTGAACCATTGTATGCACTCAACAAATGGTAGTTATTTTTAAGATCATTCTCATCATCCTATTCCTTCGAGGTTAGTGGAACAGTTATTATCCTGTTTACAGATGAGGAAACTGAGACTAAAAGAGGAGACCTGACTTGCCCTAGTTCCAGGCCTGCCTTTAACTTTGGAAGGGCCTGGGACAAGCTAACAAAAGGAGATCCATACACCCTATCACACATATGTAAAGCTATGAGTTAACCGGACATGGTGCTGCAGGGAGTACTGGCTTCCGGCCTGAAACTCGCACCCCATATTCTTCCCATCTCAGCTCCATCCCATACCACAAAAAGGCTCACACCCATGAGGACACCCCAGCCTCCACATTGAAACTCCATCAGACCCCTCACAAAAGCCACCCTGGTGAGTCCTGCAGCCCTGGTCCAGCCTTGGAAGATCAGGCCTCCAAGTGGCAGGACAGTAAGTTCCAGGGTTCCGGGTGCTCAGAGAGTTGGGAACTCCTTGAGGCTTGTGAAAGGGTGAAGCTAGGGCAAGGCCCTTCAAAGCATGGGCAGCAGGCAGGAACCCCAGACCCCACAGCCAGAAAGTTATGAATTGCAGATGCCAACCCAGCTCTCTTTTTCTGAATGCTCTACTGTGATAGTAAATTGCACCAATGACCTCAGGTAAGGCATAATAGTATCTGATCCACCAACAAAATAACTCACCTCTAAGCTATCATTTAACTTCAATTTAAAGCTGGTATCTGATCCACCAACAAAATGACTAGCTCACCTCTAAGCTATCATTTAACTTCAATTTAAAGCTAATTTTCCCCCTATTTATAATCTACTTATCTGCATATGTTAATAATGCTAATCACCATTGAACATCTGGGACATCTGATATGGGCATGCATTGCTGTTTTATTACCATCTGAGCACCAACAGGGTGCTTGGTATAACATGGACGACAGAATGAGACACAAAATTTGCCAATTCATCTGAAATAAACTGTTGTCAACTAGCCATCATCCAAGTAAACCATCTCTTGTGCTGTATCATAAAGGCAGGTTTAAAAATGAGAGTTTCTTTGTTCTGTCTCTACAACCATCATATTATCTAGAAAATTCTTAGAGGACACATAGAACATAGGGTTTTAAGTCTAGAAATACATTTTAAGTCCTGGCCTAAATACCATTCTACTTGTAACTTTAAAAGCCTGGGTCTTTCCAACCGTAAAATCTAATACATTCCTAAAGATATCGTGTAAATTAGATGTTTAGAGTCATCTTTAAAATTCAGTTAAAATAATTTTTTTTTTAATTCCCATGAGTCCAACTATGACACAAGATTAGGGATTGATATATCTGTATCTATCTCTCTATTTATCTCTCTAACTATAGAGAGAGGATCATTTTGTTCACACACACACACACACACACACACACACACACACACAACTCCCATTGAGTGTCTACTTTTCAATCAGTCAATAAATATGTATTATGTGCTGTGTGCCAGGTACTGATCTTGATGCTTGGAATACCAATGGTAAATAAAGCAGACATGGTTTCTTCCCTGGCCTTGTGGGAGCTTGATCCACGTGCCAGCACTTGCTCCATTTATTCACCCCGCCTAGGACAATGGCGAGGGTGAGAGAAAGCACCAGGAAGCTGCCCTGCTCTGCTAAGACAAGTGCTTCCTTTGGTTACCATTTTCTCGGGTGGTTCCAACCCTCTGAAGACAAGCTCTAGAGTGGGCGAGGTTGAATTCCATTACAGACATTCCTCACCTATCTCCCCCTCCCCACAACACATTTTTCCCCATTGTGTTGCAGTAACCTCTACCCTTGTAGTCAGGGCAGTAAGAGTCTCAGGAGAGTGGCTGTAGTTTAGACACGGTATCGTTCTCAGTGAGCACACTCTGCTAGGAAATTCTGTATTCACCTGCAAGTAGCATTCGTGAGAGTCCCGTGGAGAAGCCAGTGGCAGACACCCAGGGAGAGAGACAGTGTGTTCATAGGAGAGAGCTCATGGAACCACTTAGATGCAGTGTATCAAAAGCACAATTAGAATCAGACTTTTAGGTTTGATTTTACATAAATTCCGTTTTGAGGATGCTGCCACGTAAGTCAGAAAGACATTAATGTAGATGGCATGTAAATGCTTAGGTGTTTTAGAACTGGTTCTAAGACCTTCCTTTTTTCTTCTCTCATGTATCAATATTGCTAAACTTGGTTCTGCCGTCAACATAAAATTAAATAAATACGTAAATCCAAAAAATAGATTAAGCTAACAAGTGAAACTGTTCTATCTAGTTACATTATTGTATCCCTCACACTGAGATAACTGCTTTCTTGCATTGATTTGTTCACATTTGAAATATTGGGCCAATGGGAGAGAACAGCCTTCTTTATTTCCTTATTGTCAGAAAGCGGATGCTGACATTTCTAAAAGGAAATGCACTGTTAAACTTTTGATCCACGTCAATTCCTTCTATTTTTTGCCAGTGTTTGGCACTTATTTTTATGAGTTGCCCCGTAAAACTGTAGTCCAAAATCAGTCTGCCAATTTAAAGGGGTTTAGGGAAGATATACAGACTAATTTTTTTAAACCTGAAAAGAGGTACAATTAAGGACTTCACTTTAAAACTTAACGATGTAAATGCCACTACACAATCAATGAGTACATAATGCATAGATTTTTAAAGCCCACACTGCAGGTCATGAATGCTCAAGTTAATAATTTAAAGGTTTAAAAGAAAAAACAAAACAACCTTTATTACAAACATCCAAAGTTAACCCAGTGAGACAATTCTATCATAATGGAGCACTGTATAAAATTGTATCTGCAATAATTGAAAGGTTTTAAAAAACACACAACAACCTTTTATTACAAACATCCAAAGTTAACCCAGTGAGACCATTCTATCATAATGGAGCACTGTATAAAATTGTATCTGGGTTTCTCTAGTTACGTGAAGGTCATTACATATACGCAACTGAAATTGCATCCGCAAGCAAACTGGTATGCAGAGCAGAGTTTGTAAATGTGTTTCCGAGAGGAAGAGCAGCCACAGTTATTGCCAGCTCTGGTCTCCACATGATCTTCAAGGGTAAAGGTACGTACGTACGCTATCGTACAGCTGTCTACTCCAAGAGTGTCAAAACCAGACAAGGGCACTTGAGTGAAAAGGGCTGTATTCTTGGCCAGCTGTGATTTTTTTAAATGCCAATACAAATAATCATTCTGAAGTCACGATTATTTAATATTTGTTAAATCCAAGACTAGTGCTAGGCACCAGCTGTACATAAAGTGCCTGTGCGTTGCGCTTACAAATCTAAATGAGGGAAAGGAAGTGAAGGGCCAACAAGGGCGTGGGAAACGTGCGCTGAGGGCCTGTTTAGAAAGTGAGGCTGTTTTGTTGTATTGTTATTTTAGTTTTAACTATCAGGTGGTCCATGATGTTGTAACACAAAGATTTAAAAGAGGGGACTCAAAGGAGAAACACACTTTGCTTTTATGGAGGTTGAAGAAGGGAACCTGAAATTTAAAATGGCAAAATGTATCCATTTAGAGGCCGACAGGAGGAAAGCACAAAGAAATGGCATAGATTTTTAAAGCCCATACTGCATAGATTTGGCCAGTGGTTCTCAGGAAAGACAATGCATGAGATATGGCTCGGAAGAAAATAGAACTCTCCGAGCCCTTGAGAGGCGTATCACAATTGGTCTTGCCCATCTGCAGTGTTTTTCTCACACTAACGTTTTACTTATCACATAAGAATTATGACCAGTGCTAAGTGCTGGTAAGACATTTGAAACAGTTCCATTCCACCATACGCTTATCTCACCTACAAGGAATGAGCCTGTGTCGTCACATTGCCTGGAAGAATCCAGAGATAATTAAGTTAAAGACCCACCTAAACTCACAGTACTCCACCCTGACCTGGCCAGGTGCCTCACAGACGTGTCTGTTGACACAAAGGAGACAGAGCGTAGAAGTGATTGGATTAACAACTTTATCACCTTGCTGTAGGGGGGAAATATAATCTGTATTTTCAGTGGAGTCCATAAGTGTAGCTTTATGAGTGTAGTGGAATGTACCAGTATGATGTAAGCCAGGGGTCCTCAAACTTTTTAAACAGGGGGCCAGTTCACTGTCCCTCAGACCATTGGAGGGCCGGACTATAGTTTAAAAAAAACTATGAACAAATTCCTATGCACACTGCACATATCTTATTTTGAAGTAAAAAAACAAAACGGGAACAAATACAATATTTGTATTTGCATGTGGCCCACGGGCCATAGTTTGAGGACCCCTGAATTAAGCAATAGGGGGAAAAAACCTTGGGATCCACCGTCAGACAGCCCCGAATTGGAAAGCCTGTTCTGCTATCCATGAGCTTGTGCCCTTTGGGAAAGAACTTAACATCTCTGGGCTGAGACAGATTCGTTTCTAGCTTTCTAAAAGGTCGCTAGCAATCTCTTCCTTGCTGGATGAATAATATGACCATGACTCAAAACAGGATTTCTAAAAGGAAATACTCTTTCTCATCTCTTCCTTCTCCCTAAAAGGAATACCTTCCGACAATATTTATAGGGCCCATCAAGTCTCTAGGAAAGGAAGATTTTAGATTAAAAATAGATTTGCCTAATTAACTTTATATACAGAATTTTGAACTTCGAGAACTAAAATAAGCTTCTATTGCTTTATGGTAAATAGCCCAGAGCCTCAAAGGCAAATAATTTTCCACCTGGGCCAGTGGTTCCCACATGTGGGGGAGCAGCATCTCCCCGATGCTGAGAGCCGCACTGGGCCAGCTGGCGATCCTGGGAGACCCTCTAACTCAGTGGTTCTCAACCTTCCTAATGCCGTAACCCTTTAATACAGTTCCTCATGTTGTGGTGACCCCCAACCATAAAATTATTTTCGTTGCTACTTCATAACTGTAATTTTGCTACTGTTATGAATCGTAATGTAAATATCTGATATGCAGGATGTATTTTCATTGTTACAAATTGAACATAATTAAAGCATAGTGATTAATCACAAAAACAATATGTAATTATATATGTATTTTCCGATGGTCTTAGGCGACCCCTGTGAAAGGGTCTCAAAAAACTGACTGTATATAAAACCACATAGAACACTGGTTTTCAACCTTCCTAATGCTGCAACCCTTTAATACAGTTCCTCATGTTGTGGTGACCCCCAACCATAAAATTATTTTCGTTGCTACTTCATAACTGTAATTTTGCTACTGTTATGAATCGTAATGTAAATATCTGATATCAGGATGTATTTAGGTGACCCCTGTGAAAGGGTCGTTCGACCGCCAAAGGGGTCGAGACCCACAGGTTGAGAACCGCTGCTCTAACTGTTCCCCAGGGCAGGACGGGCGCTGCTTATCTCTGTCACGCTGGGCCTGGGGGTGGCTCCACCTTTATCAAATAAATGAAAAACTAGAACTTACTCTTACAAAGATGGAGTCTATTGGCAGGTTTATATCCATTTCCAAAAGCAAGGGATAGTTGCCATGTATTAATTTTTGTGCTAAATCTAATAAATGTAGCATAAAACCAAATGAACCAGAGGGATCCCGTGTAATTACATGCATAGATAATATCCACAGTGGTATGTAACACTGGCAGCTTCCAGATTTTTATCAGAGTTTAAAACCCACTCAATCTGCTTCCCCCTGGCTGGCCACGGGCCGCAGGATGATGCTCCAGGCACCTGTCCATATTCCCCGCCCAAGGCTGGCTGCAGTGTGACAATACAAGGAACTAACCACGTGGAATCGGTGCAAAATCACCTAAAGCATTTCTTCCCCTCATTTATCTTTGTGGTGATTCTTCAAAAACAAAAAAAGAAAGAAAGAAAGAAAGAAAAAACACTTTCAAGACCTGCTTTCTTCAGTGCAACACAGCTTGCATCTAAAACTACGGGAAGCTGTGAACACAGCAGCACGGCAGACTGCCCAGAAGGCAGAGTAGCAGCAGAAAAGTTCTGACCGCTTTTCTTGCTCCCCTTCAGGGAAACAATGTGTATCCAAGGTGATATCTAGTCACTACTCTCACACTCTCATTTGGGAGATGTTTAAAAGCACATATCAAAAATTGCCAGCAGGGCCCTGGCCAGGTGACTCAGGTGGTTGGAGCGTTGTCCTGTACACCAATAGGTGATGGGTTCAATTCCTGGTCAGGGCATGTACCCAGGTTGCATACCAGAGGCAATCAATAGATGTTTCTCTCTCTCTCTCTCTCTCTCTCTCTCTCTCTCTCTCTCTCTCTCTCAAAAAAAAAAAAAATCAAATCAATATAAACATATCCTTGGGTAAGGATTAAAAAGGAAATTGTAAGCAGGAATGGTTTCTAAAAGAAAGAATTTTCAGCAGGGAATTTCCAATGTTACATGTAGTTTATCTTTGGAAGGGGGCGCCAAGACCCAGGCATGTCCCATGAAAGAAAAATGATCCCAGTCAGTGAATACTGTCTTTTCTTGTGAAAATGAGGTCATTACCAAACAGTGCTAGGGCTCTTAAAGACTAAAGTGTTTCCTAAAGCATTCCTACAACAGGCTCCTGGCCATCTATTCATGTAACTAGTAACAATGGCTAGAAGGTATTGAGTGCTCACTATATACCAAGCACTGTTCTGTGTCTCCAGTTTCCCTGTCTTTTTTTTTTTTTTTTTTCAAATTAAAGAGTCACATTTATTGCAAATCCGGGACTATGAGGGGGCATTTCGCTCTCCCAGATCTCATAGTGCCCGCCCCAGCCCCAACACCAGATTTATATAGGCAAAGATCACAAAGGTATTGATTACATCCCTAGGTTTGGAATGAGGAACCTGGTTTGCAAAAAAGCAGTTTACAGAAGCAGAAGTAGTTTTACTTAAGCATGTTATCTAAATTATAGTTTTGGGTCTCCAGATCACTGAATTGACAGAAACACATTATCTAGAGCCCTCGGGTCTTGGGACCACTGAGTCAACAGGGACACGTTAACTGGAGCCCTCTGACCTTGGGATAATTGTGCTGTCCTTCGTTGAAAAAAGAGATAGAGGAAGACATAAACAGATGCAAGAACATACCGTGTTCATGGATTGGTAGAATCAACATCATTAAAATGTCCATACTACCCAAAGCAATCTATAAATTCAACGCACTTCCCATTAAAATACCAATGGCATACTTCACAGATCTAGAACGAACTCTCCAAAAATTCATCTGGAATAAAAAAAGACCCCGAATAGCTGCAGCAATCCTGAGAAAGAACAAAGTAGGTGGGATCTCAATACCAGATATCAAGATGTATTACAAAGCCACTGTTCTCAAAACTGCCTGGTACTGGCACAAGAACAGACATATAGATCAATGGAATAGAATAGAGAACCCAGAAATCGGCCCGAACCAATATGCTCAATTAATATTTGACAAAGGAGGAAAGAACATTCAATGGAGCCAAGATAGTCTCTTCAATAAATGGTGTTGGGAAAATTGGACAGATATATGCAAGAAAATAAAACTAGACCACCAACTTACACCATACACAAAAATAAACTCAAAATGGATAAAGGACTTAAATGTACGACAGGAAACCATAAAAATTCTAGAAGAATTCAAAGGCAACAAAATCTCAGACATATGCCGAAGCAATTTCTTCACTGATACAGCTCCTAGGGCACTTGAAACTAAAGAGAAAATGAACAAATGGGACTACATCAAAATAAAAAGCTTCTGCACAGCAAAAGAAACCATCAACAAAACAACAAGAAAACCCACTGCGTGGGAAAACATATTTGCCAACGTCATATCTGATAAGGGCCTAATCTCCAAAATTTATAGGGAACTCATACAACTTAACAAAAAGAAGATAAACAATCCAATCAAAAAATGGGCAAAGGATCTAAATAGACACCTTTCAAAAGAGGACATTCAGAAAGCCAAGAGACATATGAAAACATGCTCAAAGTCACTAATCATCCGAGAGATGCAAATCAAAACAACAATGAGGTACCATCTCACACCTGTCAGAATGGCTATCATCAACAAATCAACAAACGACAAGTGCTGGAGAGGATGTGGAGAAAAAGGAACACTCGTGCACTGCTGGTGGGAATGCAGACTGGTGCAGCCACTATGGAAGACAGTATGGAGTTTCCTCAAAAAACAAAACATGGAACTCCCATTTGACCCTGTGATCCCACTTCTAGGAATATATCCCAAGAAACCAGAAACACCAATCAGAAAGGATATATGCACCCATATGTTCATAGCAGCACAATTCACCATAGCTAAGATCTGGAAACAGCCTAAGTGCCCATCAGTAGATGAATGGATTAGAAAACTGTGGTACATCTACACGATGGAATACTATGCTGCTGTAAAAAAGAAGGAACTCTTACAATTTGCAACGGCATGGATGGAGCTGGAGAGCATTATGCTAAGTGAAATAAGCCAGTCAATGAAGGAAAAATACCACATGATCTCACTCATTCATGGATAATAAAGACCATTATAAACTTATGAACAAAAATAGATACAGAGGCAGAGCTGCCTCAAACAGACTGTCAGACTGCAGCAGGAAGGCTGGGGAGGGTAGGGGGGCAGAAGGGGGTGGGTAAGAGATCAACCAAAGGACTTGTATGCATGCATATAAGCAAAACCAATGGACATAAGACACTGGGGGGTAGGGGAGGCCAGGGGATTGCCAAGGGCGGGGAACAAAAGGACACATATGTAATACCCTTTGTAATACTTATAATATTTTTTTGGATAATAAAGACCATTATAAACTTATGAACAAAAATAGATACAGAGGCAGAGCTGCCTCAAACAGACTGTCAGACTGCAGCAGGAAGGCTGGGGAGGGTAGGGGGGCAGAAGGGGGTGGGTAAGAGATCAACCAAAGGACTTGTATGCATGCATATAAGCATAACCAATGGACATAAGACACTGCGGGGTAGGGGAGGCCAGGGGATTGTCAAGGGCGGGGGAAAAAAGGAGACATATGTAATACCCTTTGTAATACTTTAAGCAATAAAAAAAAATAAAAATAAAAATAAAATTGCGCTGTCCTTCCCAGGTAAAGGAAAATGTGCTTTCTAAGACCAGTATGACCACAACCAATGGGATTTCACATTACAATCAATAGGGTATTTAATCGAATGGGATGATTTATATAATTCAGAAAATCAAAATAACTTTTCTATTGTTTTAGCAAACAAATAAGTACAGAAACCAAACAGCAGGGTTAAAGTTAAACTATAGTTTCTACCTGAGATGATTGCTCCCATGCTTCATTCCCCACTGGTTTTATGTACATGAGTCAAATCTTGGACTCATCCTTATTAGTTAGGGGCAGTTTCCCTGTCTTAATCTTCCAACAGCCCTCTGAAATGCATACTATACTATACTATACTATACTATACTATACTATACTATACTATACTATTCTATACTAACTACCTATATTTTACAATTAGGGGGAACAGAGACTTCAGGAGGTCCCAGAGCCAGGATGTACACACATACTCTGATGCCAAAGTACATGTGTTCAGCCCTCATTGGGGAGGTTCTCAGGTCTTCCTTGACTTATTTCTTAAACTTAGAACATCAAGTGCCAGGATTAACCATTTGTTGGTAATTAAGGTGACTTTTAATCCTCAGCCCTACTTTCTATCCCTAAGAAATGTGACATTTCCTGAAAAACGTAATTATACTCAACCTGAATTCCAGCCCAGACAACATTCCAACCTCCACGCTTGCCTGCAGGTCGTCTGCACTTAGATGTCCTCAGACACCTCAAACCCAGCATCTCCAACAGAAACAAATGAAGTCCTTAGGGATACACCTAAGTTCAATCTTCATTAAATTCTGTCAAATCCTACATCCAATCCTTCCCACGCCCTCTGTTGCCATTGACCTCGTTTAGGCACTCTTTCCCCTGACCCCTCTCTCCTGTGCAGGGACGTTTCAGAGCATCCCCATGGAAGTAGCAAAGGGAAACATTGCTTCCCTGGGTACCATTTACAAAAGATTTCTTAACAGAACATGTTGACATGACGATTTTTATGATTAGGATGGAAGGATGTCACGTTTAGTCATGCTGAAAGCACATCAGTAGTGCAGAGCATGCAGGCAAAGGGTCAGGCCTCTTTCTCCTGCCAGAGGCCTCTAGTCAAAGTGCAGGCGCCACCCCGGGTGGGTGCCTGGCCCTCACCCCAGGCTGGCTCCTCTCCTGTTAGAAACTGCCAGGGCCTTTGCACAGAGTGATCTTTTAGAAAAGCAACGCTGTCATTTAATTCCAAAGCCTGAAGTCCTTCAGTGGCTTACCAGCCCTTGGTAAAGTACAGGCCCCTTTGCAATATATTGAAGAGTCCTAAGTGTTCTGGCCCAGATATGCCTGTCTAGTTTTCTCTCCTTCCACTTTCCACCCCCATAACTGCTACGCCAATCATGGGCAACAACCGGGCCTATGAGGCTTTGCAAAGCTCTCTAATCCTGTCATGCCCTGCATACTAGTAGGCACCTCTTGCCCAGAATTCTCTCCTCTGTGGTTTATCGGTGAAATTCCTACTCCTCCCTCAAGACCTTCCTAAGCAAAGGCCTGTGGGCAGACGATGCTGCTTAACTAGATGGAACAAGAGATACCTGAGTGGTGACCTTGATTCCATCTGGTCACATACCAACTGCTTGTCCAGAGGCAATTCACATACCTCCACTGAGCCTCAGGACCCAGGAACATAGAGACAATATTATCTGGATAAAATAGGGGAGGCATGTGGGAAGGGAGCTAGTGGCAAAGTCAAAAATGTTCTTCCCAGGTGGACTTCCTAATATTTTTTACCCAAGATTTGTATTGATATGTCCTGTATGTTCCCTACTGGTAATTTGGATTGGCCTCCACCAACTGACCACCCTCCCTTCCCCCTCCATAAGGACAGCTATTATATTTAGGACTTGCCTGGCATATGACCTCTATTACTACTGTTACCATTATTACTTCTTAATGTATCATTATTCCCTGATTCCTCACCTCCTCCCTCCCCTACCAGGTAAATTGGGCTTTTTGCTCACTGCCCTCATAGCAGCTTACACGGACCATTTTATAATACGTTTTATATTCCACTCTAATCATAGCTCAACTGTCTGCCTCTCCAGTGACTCTGAACTCCTTGAGGACAGGGCCCATGTATTTGAATTTGTTTGCCTTCCAAGCTTAACACTAGCCCTGGCACTGAGTAGACAGTAAATCGTAGTAATTGGATAAATAAAGGAAGAAAGTATATTTTATTGATTAGGGGAGTAAAATAAATATTGCTTTATTGATTCCTAACAGGTTCTAGTCTAATAGAAAGCCGATGTTGTAGAAGAAATTCATCAAAAGAAACCAGTTGGCTTTTAAAGGACTGGACTTCTGCAGAAAGCAGTGGGCGTTCGGCCAGTGACCTCTTGGGTTGGTTGAACCCAGGGCTTCGTGTGTCTGTATGTATTTGCCTAAATCCATTTACCTAAATTATAAGACTGAAAGTGATCTTTAAAAATTCAGCTTTGATGACTCTAATAAATCAAAACTGTGGTCTCCCCAAAATCTCATTACAGACCATGAACAAACCCAAACGTATTAGCTCTGTATAACATTAATTATGGTTCTTTTGATACTCGGTATTCTCATTTTGGTAATTTTTTGGAGGGGTTTTCCCTACAAAAATTTGAAAAACTAGAACATACTTCAACACATTTTTGCCACATCTGTAATCTCTCCCTATGTCTGTCTCCACCTCTTTCTCTTTGTTTGTCTCTCTATATATGCTCACACATAACACACATTTTTCTCTTTTGCTGAGCAATTTGTAAGTTACAAACATCATGACACTGAACCCCTAATGTTTCAACACCCATTTCCTTCCCACAGATGAGAACATTTCCTGCATAATCACAATACCAGAGTAATTCCTAAGAAAATTAATCCAATAATATCTAAAATTCAGTCTATATTCAGTCACTCAGTTGTCCTAAAATAGCTTTTCCCTGTTGGTGGTGATTCCATTCAGGGTTATGCATCTCTTAGTTTCTTTTCACTTTTAAAAAAAAATTGTACTTGAAGCATAGGAATTTCTTTTAAATATATATATTTTTAAATTCTTTATTAGTTAAGGTATTACAAATGTGTCCTCATCCCCCCCATTAAATCCCCATCCTCCCATATAAAATAAATATCAAAAATATAAGTCTTTGTTTTACTATGGTTGCAAATATCAAAAAATTTCTATATGTGACATGGCACCAGAGTTAAGGGTTTTTCAAAATGCTGACACACCGAGCTCAAAAGGTTCGCCATCACTGCTCTAGAGGCACAGTGTGGGGCAGTAGTTCTAGTTTAAGTTGATGCCTGCCTTTTATGCACATGGAAGAAGAGACTTGGGTGCTCAGCAGTTGAGAAGGAGGTGTGAGGGGTGCTTAGTTTGATTGAGAAAGGTTAATTACATGGGAAATGAGGCTGGGATTCAGAGGATGTTTGCTCTAGATTTTGTGTAATGTTATATTAACACTGGGATTCTCTTTATTCAATTAACAAAATAAACTCATTTTGTTTGGTTTCATTTTACAGTTGCTTTAATCCCACTGAACATTTATACTATTATTTAATTTTACTCCCTTTACCGAATCGAACCTGGGACCTTTCAGTCCGCAGGCCGATGCTCTATCCACTGAGCCAAATCGGCTAGGGCTAAATATAATGTTTATATAACAGGATGGGTGGTGGATTATTTCCTAGTATATACAGGGTCATCTCAGCCCTATTTAACACTCAGCTGTCAAATATTGTTCTGGTTTCTATGAGGAAGTATTGTAACACAAAATACATTTGATAGCTTTGTCCTACATATATTTTCAAATGAACTGATTTCTCTACGCTCTGTAGAGATAGTTCACTAACTTGAGTAATTGTACCTCTGCTCTCAGCACACCTCCTTATTTCACACAAAAGACAATTCATCACCATTTGCGTTCTTACATTTGTAGATAGCTGACTGACTCATAAAAAGCATGTACACAGGACCCAATCCTTAGTTTTTCCACCAAGAAGCTTTGAGTCATTCCAACTTTTCCTTAAATCAAAATACCATACTAACATTTCCTGCACTTCCTTGTAACTATGCAGTTAAACTGGGGGACGCTGTCCCCTGTGGTTCCAGAAGCACTTTAAAATTAATGGAAATTGCAATGCACTCTGGAGAGATTTATGAGAATATTAATTAAAATAAACTTGTCCTAGTTTTCATAGTTTTTCCAGAATTGAGAAGGATGATGATGTGTATGGCAAACTGACATGTTTCCCAAATATGACTGTTGCTCAAAGCTATGTTTTTTTAAAAAAAATATATATATCTTTTTATTGCTTTCAGAGAGGAAAGGAGAGGGAGAGAGAGATAGAAATATCAATGATGAGAATCATTGATCGGCTGCTCCTGCACGCCCCCTACCGGGGATTGAGCCTGCAACCCAGACATGTGCCCTTGACTGGAATCGAACCTGGGACTCTTCAGTCCGCAGGCCAACGCTCTATCCACTGAGCCAAACCAGCTAGGGATGGTTTTATTTTTTTAAATATATTTTTATTGATTTCAGAGAGGAGGGGAGAGGGAGAGAGAAAAACATCAATGATGAGAGAGAATCGTTGATAGTCTGCCTTCTGCATTATCCTTAGGTATCATGCCTGCAAGCTGGGCATGTGCCCTGACAGGAAATTGAACTGTGACCTGATTTATAGGTTGATGTTCAATCACTGAGCCACACTGGCCAGGATTTTTTTTTAAATATGTTTTCATTGATTTTTTAGAGAGAGAAGAAGGGAAAAGGAGAAGGAGAAAGAAACACTGATGTGAGAGAGAAACATCAGTCAGTTGCCTCCTTCATGCATCCCCAACCAGGGATGCAACCAGCAACCTGGGTATGTGTCCTGACCGGGAATCAAACTGGTGATGCATGGGATGACGCTCATCCAACTGAGCCACACTGACTAGGGCATCAAAACTATAGTTTTAAATAAAACCTAATGAATCTTCAGAAAAGATGATTTATAGTACAACATAGCATTTTAACCTCAAAAATTATACAAAAATTTATACTTAGGATACATGAGGGACTCAGGTGCATTAATGAAATATGAAAGAAATAAGGCAATTTCTGAAGGTGTCTGAAAAATCTGTACCATTTTATCTCCGAAGGCATGGTCTAGTCATACATTCATAGCTTTACTTTGATGTGCACACATAGTATGATTAACATTGACAAGAGTTAAGCACACAATTTAAAAAAGAAAATTGCACCATTTTAAATATATCCTCCAGATGATTAATAAACACCAAAAAGACTACATTTAAGTAGAAATATAAATCTAACTTAAAATACCAGGAGCCAAGAAATCCATCATTGGTTATGCTGTCAGGTACTAAGACAAACACAAACGGAAGGGGCTGGGGTAGGCAGAGCCACAAGTTTAATTTCATATATAGAAAGCACTTAAGCTATCGAATTGAAGGGATTATTCACCTGCCAATTTAAGTCAGAATTGTTCCTGCAACCTAGTTTTCTGATTATAGTGAGATTACTTACATTTATGAAAATGTAATTTAAAAATTTTTGGCTACAACTGTACATTATTTGCAGATAATGTTTTAGCACTTACAGCTTGTCACCAAATATCATTCCTAACTTCCCACTTCCAGGCTTGAGGCCCTTCATGTTTGCCAAGCTTATATTTGGTCAACTCTCTGACCATTCACTCAGGTACAAACACAAAACAAAACATCTCTCTCTCTCTCTCTCTCTCTCTCTCTCTCTCTCTCTCACACACACACACACACACACACACACACACGAACATACAAAGAAAAGGTAAATTGTCAGATTTAGGTTATCCTTTCTTCTGCTTGATTTTCTCTTTATTTTTTTTCTCCTCAGCTACAGTAGAAGCACAGCTTTTAAAGAACGCTCAGTAAACCAGGTGCATTAAATAACTAAGTGTTGAGTCTCCATGGGGATTTGACAAGAAAGGATGGGAAAATCAAGATTCCAACACTATATGGACCTTAAATTCCAAGCCCTTCTTGATTCATCATTTCATTTCCAGAAATTGATTATAAGTAAATAATCAAGATTTATTTGCAGCACTGTTTACAATAATTTTTAGAGTGGTGACAATCTAAATATTCAGTAACAAAGGGCTTATAAATTGTGCTAAAGCAATAGAATACTATGCAGCAATTAAAATCACATTTTCAAGATTATTTAGTAACATCAGTAGATGATCACATTATATTTAGTGAGAAAAAAGTAGGCTCCAAACCTGAATTTACAATGATATCCCAATTTTGTTCTTTTAAAAAGGAAATATAGGTAGATAGATAGATACTGACATAGAAATAGGGACAATTTTCATGCAGTTACTTGTATAGAACACCAACCTAAAACAGAACTTAAAATGAAAGTCAGTATTCCAAAAATTGTGCTTTAAATACATGGTAGAGCTCTGGCTGGTAAAACCAACCAATTTGCCAACCAAACAGCAACCACAAAAATCCTGTCTTCCTGAATAGAAATCAATGTTTTAACGTATCCATTTGGGTTTTAGATAACAAACTGGTTTATCAATTAGTAATACTGAACTAGTAACTAAGTCATGTTTGTGTTGTGTTATGACCAGCTCCATCCCCACAGGGAAAGTGAGAAAGTTGGTTTTTTTTACTTCCAGTCTTTCCTTTGGTGTCCTACGCATACAATCCACAAGCTTTCTTTGCCTCCTCAGCCTTATTTATCCATTCTCTGCTAAATTATACCAGGCTTAGGAAAAGTCCTCAAAAATTCATGCAGCCCAAGATGAAAAGTGCTGGCCAGCGGAAGTACTTCCACCACAAGTAAGTCCTGAAACCCCCAATGATTCTCAGCTGGTGCACTATCTGCATTAGGAACAGGGTCATTCCCTGCGTTCAGGAACTCCCCACTCCCCTGGCCCTGAAAAACAAATAGTTGATGTAAAGCCAGTGTCATCCTGTTCTACTCTGGACTCCTGCTGATTGCTCGGGGTAATAAGTTCATTTATTTACAGATAGTTTTGGGGGAACCTGCTACAGGCCAGGCACTGTCCAGGGATTTCAGAGCCACTTGGTGCTCCTGGCTGCACAGGGATCAAGAAATAACACTGAATTCTTCATTAACAATGATTATTCCTACACTGTTTATTCTACTTTCCCCCTCTTCTTACTGGTTAAATTTTGAAATAATAACAAACAAAAAATAAAAATAAAAAAGGTTAGATTTAACTTGGAAATACCTGTCTCACCAGGCCTCTGCTTTTTCCCCTCCATTTCAAATACTATTTTTAGAGACACCTTGGCTGTATTTCTTTGCCATTTATTATGGACTGGAGAGTCCTGATTGCATCCCCTCCTAAATAAGTGAACAAACATATGAAGTGCCACCTGCTAGCCCCCACCATAGCACCCACCGTTTTGCATGTCCACGTTTCAGTAGTTTACTTGAGAGGGTGATACTTTGCTCCGTCAAATCAGAGCCTCCGGGTTTTTTCCTCCCAGATGTTAATCGCCATCACTCTGTTATTGAAGAGGTTTTGTCTCTGTAATTAAAGACCTCTTCATATCATGTTTGAATGCAAAGTCTTCAATGAGTCATGCAGTGAACATTGGTCTTCTGAGTATAATGAGGTGTGTTTTAATGTAGGGAATTATTTTTAGATAAATTTTTAAACTTTGATAAATATTTTGATTATACATTCTTAATATAGTTTGATTGAAATAGAGTTTAAGCTGCCGAAACCGGTTTGGCTCAGTGGATAGAGCGTCGGCCTGCGGACTGAAAGGTCCCAGGTTTGATTCCAGTCAAGGGCATGTACCTGGGTTGCGGGCACATCCCCAGTAGGAGATGTGCAGGAGGCAGCTGATCGATGTTTCTCTCTCATCGATGTTTCTAACTCTCTATCTCTCTCCCTTCCTCTCTGTAAAAAATCAATAAAATATATTAAAAAAAACAAATAGTGTTTAAGCTTACGAAATAATGAGGATAATTTAGAAAAACTGTTACAAAACTCAAACTTTGGGTCAAAAACCAAAGAAACAACTTCCTTCCCCTACCAAACACTCTCTTATGAGAAAAACTCATTAAAAGAAAAACTGTTTAAAGTATTTATTATTATTTCTATGACAGCTTTTTCTTATGGACATCTGGATTTCACCCCAACTTTTCTCGTGTTTTAAATAATGAGATATTCAATTTGTGGGTAAAAATGTTTATTTTAAAAGAAACTTTTTTTGATATAGTAGTTGTTCCATTAAATTTTAGTAATCAGATATTATATATTTTTTAACTAATAGAAATAGAACAATTATAAAAATAACCAGAAATAACTGTGAAATCAGTCATAGCTTGCTATATATTAATAACATAAAGTAAACATATTCATCCAGAATTAAAAAAATAGGTCAGAAGAGCAATCTGTTGGGAGTCAATAGTCTGTAGCCATCGGGACAAGAATTGGAACCAGACAGACCAGAATCTGAAAATGGGTCTTAATTCTTATTAGAAGTGTGATCTTATTTTATTAACCTTCTCTGAACTGCAGGTTATTTACCTGTAAATGGAGATAATTGTACCTGAGTCATAGTTGTTGGATGAATTAATATGTGTGAAGACATAGTACAGAGTCCCATAAATGTCATCATCATCATTATCATCATCCTCATCATGGCTTCCTTTAAAGAAACTGGAAATCAACTAATAATATAAAGGCCTAGTTATTGGCAAAACTTTCTGGCCTACATGAAAAAAATTAGTCTCACTAACCAGGGTTATTTTCTGTTACCAATAGTTAAGAGAAATTTTAGGATTATCCAGTCCAGTGCTCATTGGAATTTCATAATCACAAACCCAAACTCATTACAAAACACCCCAAAATATTTTAGAACTTTAAAAATAAATGAGTCAAATGATATTCTGCCTGATCATCATGATATCACTAGTTTAATTGGATCTAATCATTTGAATGTGGCTGATTTATATATAGTGGAGGTTGCAGAATATTGGGCTTTGACTCATCTAGTCTGCAGATAGAACTGCTTTGGCCTACCCAGTGTTGGCCTATACAAAGTTGAAGTGACCAAGATTAGAGCAGAGGACTCAAATGCAAGTTGGCCTGCCTCTAAAAGCTTTCATTACACCAAACTGTGTCTTTGAATTTCTTCCAAGCAATATATGAGATAATATATTACAATTATTATATATTATAGAATATATATATATTTATTGGATATTCAATTGCATGGTGTTCCTATCAGTGTGTGTGTGTGTGTGTGTGTGTGTGTGTGCATGTGGGTAAGGCTGTGCTGGAAATTTTCTGTTTGTCCCTCTAGATGTCTACCCTTTTCCACTCTGGGCTCTGAAAGGATAGGCTGACCTGTAAAGATTACATCGATGGACTCCCTTGTTCACTGGCTTCTAGATAGGCTCAGCCAATAGGATACATCAGCAGGAGATGGGAGATAGGGGACAACAAGACATTGGAGTATTTATTCCCCATATCCCTCCCTAAAAAGGTCACTGTGAGAGTGACCTTAAGTGGGCTTAAGATGGGTAAGGCCCTTGCTCTTAAGAGTCCCAGAGAATTGCATCACTGTGGTTTCCCAGTATCCTCCTCACACCTTTGTAAATAGTCCAATTACCCAACATGAGTGTCTTCTGTTACTTGTCCTGACCCTCTAATTGATATATATGTTCTTATTAGTAATGATGTAATAGATTGTGTACATAGTGTTTGCATCTGCCTCCCAGCTTTAATAGCCTCCTTTTTCTAGTGAGCTTCCTTCTGCTGTTGGGATTGTAAAATATACGTCCACTCCACACTGCCTTACTGCAGTAACCACCCAGGACCATGCTGGGCCAAAGGCATCAACACTGCCTCCCTCCCCGGAATAATGATTAATCCATGTGGAGAAGCTGCAACCTAAGCCAGATGATATGGGGTCTTCACCATATCTTTCCAAAGGAGAGGGAATGTTTGGCCTCTTGAATAGTTCTTGAACTAAGAACCGTTGAAAGTAACCTTGGGGCTCTCTGTGTCCTCTTCCCTATTCTCAAGTAGCACGTTCTGTAGAATGAAAGTGAGCAGAGACAAGAAGGAAGAAATGAAAGAAAGTTGATACTAAGAAGAGGTTCCTGGAGTCATCACATTCAGTTCCAAACTCCAAGCCCCTGGTCCATGCAGCTCTCTTTGACAACTGACTTCACGGCTATGGGAACAAACACGCTGTGTCTCCTTTTTCTTTGCTCTAATTGGAGTTTCTGTTGCATGCGATTTTTTTAAAGTATTGATTAAAACCATGGCAAACACTTTGCAAACTGTTGTGTTGCTCATATTTGAATCCAATTTTTCTTGAAGAATTCAGCGATGCTGGCAAGAAATGCACTAGAAACACCCTGATCCACATAGACATCAACATCAATGGGGCTTTTTATTACCAATGGGCTTCAGAAAGCCTCTTCTAAAATTCAATTTGCTTTAGGACATATTTTGGACATATTCTTAGTCCAGATTATTTCCCAGAGGGGAAATGACTGAATTGGGGGCGGGGGAATGGCAATGGGGTGAGCAAAGAGGGGAGAGCTTTCACTTCCTTTCATTTTAAAATTTTCAAGTTTGATTATATATGAATGATTAATAGTAGTGTCTTGGCTTTACTACCCATTGTGGAATTTTACTTTTTTTTTTTTTTTTGGTTGAAGAGAGCTTGAAGGAACATTAGGTGGTATAGGAGAAGAATATTTATTTTTCTGAAACAATGTACCTTCTTTCCATAAGTGTGACATTGTGTGGATTCCAGCAAAGCACAAAGGCACAAAAGACAAATGGGGCGTGTACTCCATCACAATAATTTGCTGTATATTAACTTTCCTAGCAGCACCATTGTGAGACTGACTAACAAAGCCCTTACAAAGATAGGAAATGGCCCATAAGTTTTAATAAGAGTGGACCTTCATACATTTAGAAGGAGTAACCCAATATAACTCACAACTCACCACATTCTGTTGTACTTATCAAAGCACATCTTTCCACTAAAATTCTAACTTTAGTTTTAGAACTTTTATACCATTACTAGTACAATGGTTCTCTGAAGAATTTGGGACCCTGAAATCGGAATTTATAAAATTAACGATGAACATTAATTAAAATACCATAAAAGAAAAACAAGCAAACAAGAAATGCCCAGTAAGGAAGGTTGGGGAATATTAGGAAGATATTAGAAAAATATCCCCTAAGGAGAGGATGAGCAAGGGAGATATTCAAATTCAAGTTGTCTATAATCTACCAACTGCTGTTTCTTACTCTCAAAACAAATATTTGTGAATTCATTTGGAACTTAGAAGGAAATATTCCTAGGAAAACAATGTTGAAAATGGTGAGCAAAAAAGTTAAGGGGATTCAAAAGTACAAACTGAAAGTTATAAAAACAGTCATGGGATGCAAAATACAGCATAGGGAATATAGTCAATAACTGGGGAATATTAGACATATATTAGATAAATATTCCCCAAGGAGAGGATGAACAAGGGAGACAATCAAATGCAAGTTGTCCTCAATCTACCAACTGCTGTTTTTTACTCTCAAAATAAATATTTGTGAATCCATTTGGAACTTAGAAGGAACTATTCTTAGGGAAACAATGTTAAAAATGGTGAGTGTAAAAGTTAAGGGGATTAAGAAGTGCAAACTGCAAGTTATAGAAATAGTCACAGGCAGTAAAATACAGCATAGGGAAGATAGACAATAATATTGTAATAGCTATGTGTCAGATGGGTACTGGATTTATTGTGGTGATCACATTGTAAGTTATACAAATGTCTAACCACAATGTTGTACACCTGACTAATACAATATTGCATGTCAACTATAATTAAAAAATAAATAAATAAAAATTTACATGGTGGTTGTGTCTCTAGCAGGCCTTGTAAGCCTACTCACTAGCTGTACCAAAGAACTCTAGTTCCCTACTGTTCCTGAGGGAAAACATTGCAACCTGCAACCCAGGATGCGGGGGTACCCCCCTAGTTCCCAAACCACCAATCACCGCAGCGCACAGTATGGAAAGTAGGAGTGGAATCTTCTAGTCTTCTCTCCCACTGGGCCAACAAAGAAAAAGAATCTCTTCCCTCATGGTGACAAAAGAAAAAGGAATTCCCGGGAAGCTGATGTGAACAGGAAGCAGTCACCCACGTTTAGGGATCTTCATCAGTCAGTTTTCAGGGCTTGGGAAAGGGCCCGAGTCCAGGCACTTGCTTCATTTTCTTTCACAGTAAGTTGGTCATTACTGCCCGTGTTTGGTTTAGTTTAATAGAAATGGCTGTGTTGATCATGAGAGGTAACAGGTGTTCTGAATCTTCTTTCTTTCTTTCGAGCTCGAGCACATAATGGGATCTACAAGTCCCAGGCTACTCCCCTCCCTTTGCCCTTTGCCTGCCGTAGGGCCTCAGGGGAAGGTCATTCCAGGCAACTGAACTGAGGTGCCAGAAACCACACACTGGTTCTACCAGCCACCTCACAGGATTCTCTGAGCACTAGTAACCTACGCATAATCCCTTTATGTTATCTCAACAACTCAAGCCAGAAATAACTCTAACATTAAAAAAAAGTCTCAAAACCTTTCTTTTCCGGCCCCCCCCAAAAACATTAGCATGCAAACGAGTTGGTAAGTGGTCACTAATAACTTTTTTTTGCTGAAACATTATTGGTTAATTATATCAGTGATTGCATTCTTAGCCTATCAGACCATGCTTTGATCATCCAGAGACCAAAATGTTTCTTGGAATCCGTCCACAGGGCAACAAACGGAGCCTGTTTTGATTGTTCTTTCTGAAAAGCCTGTTGCCAGCAGCGCTCGTCATCACTGCTGACCGGAGGCTTGGCACGGGGCCGGGATGAATGGTTGTAGCACATCATGCAGAGTTCTGAGGAGATGAGCCCTCACTTGGCAACTCTCCCTTCTAAAGCCTTCATAAAAAGCAATCGTCGCCACATAAATGTGTATTCTTTGACGCACAGAGCTATCCATCACTCTTACCTTTCCAATACTGGAAATTCTGAATATGTGAGAATGCACACATTTAAGTGATAAAAAGCTTGTCATGGGGTTAGAGCACCATTTCTCATACACTGTATTACATTACACATTGCCTTACTGACGACCATCTAAGGCAGCGGTTCTCAACCTATGGGTCTCGACCCCTTTGGGGGTCGAACGACCCTTTCACAGGGGTCACCTAAGACCATCGGAAAACACATCTATAATTACATATTGTTTTTGTGATTAATCACTATGCTTTAATTATGTTCAATTTGTAACAATGAAATTGGGGGTCACCACAACATGAGGAACTATATTAAAGGGTCGCGGCATTAGGAAGGTTGAGAACCACTGACTAAGGAGATGTACATATAAAGCTAAGAAATAGCGACAAAGTTAGCAAAATATTCACCTATCTATTGTTTGGTTGATATTAATAATTTAAGATTCTCCCAGACCCTATGTGCATCTTTACATTTGAAAATGTCCAGGGATCATGTGGCATTAAATCTTAATCACCGTTCAGAAAAGTTTGCCCCATGTAGGTCAAGGCTTAGTGAACTACCGTATTTTAAAATTATATATATATATTGATTTCAGAGAGGAAGGAAGAGGGAGTGAGAGATAGAAACATCAATAATGAGAGAGAATCATTGATCGACTGGGGATCGAGCCTGAAACCCGGGCATGTGCCCTGACCGGGAATCAAACTGTGACTTCCTGGTTCATAGGTCGACGCTCAACCACTGAGCCACACCAGCTGGGCAAGTCTTAGTGAACTATTAAAGCCACACAAGGTTAGAGTGGAACAGGCATTACACAAGGCAATATGATGGTAATACTAGAGTGAACCTTAAAAAGAACTTAAACATGCTTACATTTGAGCCCTTGCCAATGTCTATATTACCTCTGAATCAATTAAATACTTGATGACTGTTGATGTTTATTATGCCAAATTTTTTTTTAACTTCACGGTGTTCACTGTGTTATCAATGTATTCGTCATTACGTTCATCTAAAAATTTGATGGCAAAAACTATTGTAGATTTTTATCTCTGATTTTTTTCTCTCTCTCGGTGTTCATACAAACATTCTATTTATGGTAGGGCACTGGCAATCCAGGTTAGGGGTAGTTTGTGACGAGATCCATCTGTCTTTTCCCCCCATCTGAGTCCTTCTGTCATGATTAATTGTTGTTGTTGTTTTAAAGTACCATCTCTTTACTGGTACTTTAAGGAGGCTAGCAATCATTGCCTTTTTTTGAGAGTAATGGTGCTTAAAATATCGCAGGCTTTGTTCTCTGTGGCACTAAATAGGCAATCGCTGCTACTGTGGTTCCAAAGCTTCCAGTAGACCGTGAGAGACAGATGGAAGCCACCCTTGCTAACATCAGCGTCTAACAAAATGGAGACAATATCTAAATGGCCAATCAAAACGTTACATTTTGCATTAAGCATCTCAGGTATTTGCTTCACAGAAAAAAAATTAAAAACTGAAGAAAAAATACATATCATGTTAACACTGATAAAAACGAGCTGCTAAAGAGTATGAGAAAAAGGCTAATATCACATCAAGGTATATCACGTTTGATGGAAAATCAGTTACAAATATAAATCCACACTTCCTAAAGACCTCTGCCATTGCCTAATTTTGAAAGCATCTCAAGAGAAAGTGAAAGAGGCCAGAGCTAGGATGTCATTTTTTATTAAAAGGAAATGTATTCTAGGGGAGACCAACACAAGAGGTAACCCAGGACACCAAAGGTCTGCTCACAGGTGTTTCATGATTAACCCCGACAAGGTGACTCCCAAAGGCTCTACCTCAGTTCAAGTGGAAGATTCACTACGTTGTGCTATGATACTCACAAATGATACTTAGTCATTTATTCAACCAGCATTTATTAAGCACCTTCTATATATCCAAACTTAGATATAGAGAAGAGGAAGAAGATGCAAAAGTGGTGAAGGATAGTGTTGGTATTGTTTTTAATTATTAAGGAACTTTAATCGAGTTGGAAAGCTGAGCCATGAAGTCCAGGGCAGCTAAGAAATAGAGACAGCAGCCTCTAGCGATGTGATCTGAGGGGCCACAAAGGCTCCCTCTTTTTCAGGACACCCTTTCCCTTGGTCTGCCAATTTTTCTGAGGTCCTCCCTGTTAGAGCCATCCTTCAAGTTCAGACTTTCTATGTAGGTAAACATGTGGAACACACACAAACACACACACACACACACACACACACACACACAGTCCCTATAAAGCCCCATGCTACTATATATATATATATATAATTTAGGAGGGCTCATACAGTCAGTTATAAAATATCGTTTCAGTCTTGACAAAATGAAAACAAGGTTCTGAGGTTCTGAGCTATAAGACATGAAACAAAAACATAGTTAAGGAAGGAAACACAAAATGGTCCCAAGTAAGATGCGGACGTATCTAAGGGGAATTATGAAACTGATAAAGTGAGTTCAAACTACAGGTCCAGAACATCAGGACATTTCAATGTCGATGTGATAAAGCTGGATATTTACTTATGAAGAATGGAGACCAAGGGAGGTGATTACCAAGAAGAAAGTAGCTGTGACCTGGCACCAGTCTTTGGTTTAGATCAGAAGACACACACACACACACACACACACACACACAGTCCCTATAAAGCCCCATGCTACTATATATATATATATAATTTAGGAGGGCTCATACAGTCAGTTATAAAATATCGTTTCAGTCTTGACAAAATGAAAACAAGGTTCTGAGGTCATGAGCTATAAGACATGAAACAAAAACATAGTTAAGGAAGGAAACACAAAATGGTCCCAAGTAAGATGCGGACGTATCTAAGGGGAATTATGAAACTGATAAAGTGAGTTCAAACTACAGGTCCAGAACATCAGGACATTTCAATGTCGATGTGATAAAGCTGGATATTTACTTATGAAGAATGGAGACCAAGGGAGGTGATTACCAAGAAGAAAGTAGCTGTGACCTGGCACCAGTCTTTGGTTTAGATCAGAAGAGGTAAAGACCAGGATCGGGAGATCCTTGGGGAGCTATTGGCCACTTCATGAATATAGAAACAAAATACCTACATTAAGTGATGTTATAATAAGAACAAGTTAATGTTTTGAATAAATATAAGAAGTTGTAGTAACAGATCAGATATGAGAATGGAGGGGAAGAGGGACAATAACTCCCACACTTTTAATGTTAGGGAACTGGGAACTGATGATGGCATTGAAAGACATAGAGACACGGAAAAGATACCTAACTTAGCCACTGGTGGCAACATGGAGAGATGGTAAAAGCTACTTGAAACACTTTCAGTCACACAATGAACTGGACATTTCCTGTTGCCTTATGACCCAGGACTGGAATTTTGGTGAGATATGGGCAAAAGAAACATGAATCTGAAAGTCACACAGACTTGAAGACTTGAGGGCAAATGACGAAGAAGGGCAGAGAGCCAAGAAGTTTTCTTGAAATTTTCACAGTTTGGTGGAAAAGAACAGAGACATCATCACTAAGAAGAAATGGATAATCAGGAAGGTAGAAGGAAAGAGGGAGAGCTTTAGGAAGGATAAAGTAATCAGTGTTATGAAGTGGTGGTCTAACACATTAATTTTTTTTCACCCTCAAATGATTATCTAACTGCATACAGAATTCTGACATGGATTCTTCTCTTAGTACTTTAAAATTATTTCCACTGCCTTTGCTTCTGTTTTTACTGTTAAGGAGTCTGGAGTCATTCCAAAGAAATGATCATTCCTTTGTCAGTAATTGGTCTTTTTTCACTAATTGCTTTTAAACTATTCTGCTTAGGTCTCACTGGGAATCATGAATCTGAGAATACATCTTTTGGCAATTCTAAACATTTTTCAAATATTGTATCTTTCAATATTACATTTCTCACATTGTCTTGATTCTCTTTCTCAAGAGACCCATAAGTTGTATAAGGGTAGTTGTAAATTAGATATTTTCTTTTCCATCCCAATGTACCTCTCTTTTATATATTCCATCTCTTTAAGTTATGTAATATGGATAATTTCCTCAGACATAACTTAGAGTTTATTAAGGCTCACTTCTGTTTTTTTAACTTTTCTATTAATATTTCATTTCAACGACTTTTGCTTTTCATTTATAGAAATTATATTTAATTATTTTTTCCAATCAACATGTTGGTTTTTTTCTAGCCTCTTATTATTTTCTCATATTTTAGAATCCTTTATGCCCTTACTCACATTATATTTATTTTCTAGTCCTTATCTATTAGTTCTGTTATCTGAAAGTCTCAGGGAACCCAATCCTCCTAATTATTGTGTCTGCAGACTCTCAGACATGGTGAACTGTTTCCTTACAGGCTTTGTATCCAGGAGTGTGTGTTCATCTTCAGTGAGGCATCCTTCAGCCTGAGCGAATAGGTGATCCCTTCAGAGCAGTTGTTATGTTTGCTTTGTCCAAGAGCCTTAGAGTTATCACTGGACAGGACCAATGATTATATCAGAGTTTTGACTTGTAGTCTATTGGACCAGGCAGACATTATAAATCAGCATTCAGCAAACCACCTCCTTTTTTGTAAATAAAGTTTACATTTTTTTTTTATTAGGCGGAGGTGGGTGGGAAGAGATCAGCCAAAGAACTTATATGCATATATGTATAAACCATGGACACAGACAGTAGGGTGGTGAAGGCCTGGGGTGGGCAGGGGCAGGCTAGAAGGGATCAATAGGGAAAAAAAATGGGGACATATGTAATACTTTCAACAATAAAGATTTTTTAAAAATTAATTAATTAATTAAAATAAAAAAGATTTAAAAAATCTTAAAATTAATGATAGCCTTTCTGACAGGTGTGAGGTGATATCTCATTGTGGTTTTAATTTGCATTTTTCTGATGATTAATGACTTTGAGCATTTTTTCCATATGTCGATTGGCCATCTGTATGTCCTCTTTGGAGAAGTGACTGTTTAGGTCCTTTGCTCTCTTTTTAATTGGATTGTTAAATTTGTTGGGGTAACACTGGTTAATAACATTGTATAAATTTTAGTTGTACACTTACTAATATAATGCATCTGTATAGTTTATTGTATGCTCACCACCCGAAATCTAGTCTCCTTCTGCCACCATGTATTTGACCCCATTTACCGTCTTCGTCCTCCCCCACCGCCTGTAAATAAAGTTTTATTGAAACACAAACATGCCCATTTGTTTACATATTGTCTACAGCAGCTTTCATTCTACACTGGCAGAGTTGAATAGCTACAATGGAGACTGTGTGGCCCTTAAAGCTGGTAATATTTACATTTCCTTTAAGGAAAATGGTTCCAAACCCTGGTATAAATTCAAATTCCAAACCAGAGTAAGAACTGGATAAGGTTACAGATTCTCAGGGGAGACTATTTCCTTCCACTTAGAATCCAAACTGACAAGCTTCTTTGTTGACTCCATGTGCTACAGGGAAGGTGGCTTTTTAAAAATAGTTCATACTTTTACTACAGACAGCTTTTTGAGGGTCCTGAATTCATGCAGATTTATTGATTCTAACTCTGTATTTTGCATGAGCTCACAGCCTAAGGTCTCACACCCTGAGCACATTTAAATCCCAACTCCTAGATGTAGGAAAGCACACATTCCTGCCACACCACATTTCCCCGGGATTGTAGCACCTACAGCTCCTACACTATTTATTTTTGTCTCCTGCAGATATCACTTACAAATCAGCTGTGTAATAATTATTTCTTTTCAGCAATAATAGGTGTTTTATAGCAACAGTTTCTCAACTTATGTAATATGTCACATTTCTGGGAATTGGAAGTTGTGTAAAATGTAACTAGAATTTCGAGGACTGAAAATTTACAAATTTTGCTAAAACAATTTTAGGATTAAATAATATTATTTCTGTAGAATCAAAAAGGTGGAAACCACTAGGATTATTGAGAAAGAAGTGGGCAATGAGGGTAGTAAAGATACGCATTGAGCCACTAATGATTGAGGGCCACATAGCAGAGGACTCTGATATCAGACTTGCCCCAATCTGGATCTTATCTAAGTGACGCTTATAAAGTTATTTAACTTCTGATAACCTCCATTTCCTTGTGTTAAAAATGAAGGCAATCCAACCAGTGTGGCTTAGTGGTTGAGCGATGACTTATGAACCAGGAGGTCACAGTTGGATTCCTGGTGAGGGCACATGCCTGGTTGTGGGCTCAATCGCGGTGGCAGGGCGGGTGGAGGCGGGGAAGGGGGCATACAGGAGGCAGCAGATCAATAATTCTCTCTCATCATTGATGTTTCTATCTCTCTCCCTCTCCCTTCCTCCCTGAAATCAATACAAATATATATGTTTTTAAAATGAAGGCAATAAGATCCAACAAATAGCAAAATCTCAAGACATAATCCTTGCAATGAACATGAATGAATTACAGTGTCATTAGAATGTTACTCTTCAGATTTCCTCCTTCCTGCTTTGAAGGAAGGAAAGAACCATATCTCGCATGTGGCATATATAACAGCAAGTATTTCTAGCTGAGTTTAGCCATTGTCATTGTTTCCATGGCATCTACCTTACGCTGAGAAGAACAGCAAAACACGTAAAGATGCTATAAAAGATTTATAGTCACTTGTTCCTTATGATCTTCATGACTCTCAGGGTCATGAGGGAAGGAGTTATCCCAAATAAAACTTAAAGCAGTTGTCAACAGTTTCCCTTGAGAAACTATTTAGTAATTTTCAATTGTTGAATCACTGGTCTCATTTTTAACCATACCTCCACAAGTGTCCTAGAAGGTTATAATAATCTGTCAGAGTATACTCATTTGGTAGACATTAAGAAGGGGAAAGCTAGCTGGGAAACATTGTGTGAGGAGAAGGAGATATTCAGATTTGGGAAAAGATAGGACGTTGTTTCTAATTGTTGGGGCTGGGAGATGTGGTGGAGCCTAGAAATGGCAACATAATTGGAGGAAGAGGGAGAGGAGAGAGGAGAACAACTGTCATACGAATAATCCAGTTCACTGTTATTCTGGTCATACAAGTGGTGTTCAACTGCTGTGGAGGCCTTGCCTGCATCTTGTTTACTCAGATGTGGCATTTCCCCCCTCTAGTGAAAGCAATGACTTATTTCTCCAATAAATTATTCACATTACCTTTGTTTGCAAGCAATCTTTTCTCATATGATATTTTTAACCTATCCAAAGGAACTCACAGAAGATAACACAAATCAACTTCCCAGTGAGTTCTCTATATCTTACAGTGTTTTAATCAGTCAAAAGTTTCCTTTCTTAAAATCTCCGACTTATTTTCAATTAGAACCTACCTGATTGTAATGAATATAGGGGTACAAGTCCCCTTTGGTTATATATTTTAAATGACTCCTAAACACATAATTATCATGGTATAATTTCACTTCCAACCATGCCAAAAGAAAGAGGAAAGCAATATAGTGCTTGAATACTTCATCTCTAAAACACAAACACCCTCCATTGTTATGAAGCTTATGTACTATAGAGAAACATAGCTTTAAAAAATTGACTGAAGAAATAAACACATCAAAAATCTCAGTTTTCTTTACTATGAAAAGACGTTCTCCTTCATGGTAGGAAACAGGTTATGATGAACTCGTCTAGAGATCCAGGTCATTTACTTTGAACTTAGAAAGTAGATTCCACCCCGCCCCTCCCTCTCCAAAATAGGTGCTGCAACTGGGCCTCTAGTCATTGTGAAATGTGCAAAATCAGCTATCAGTTTGCTATGGATTGAATGTTTGTGTCCCCTCCCCCCTCAAATTTATACATTGAAACCTACTTCCCAATGTGGGGGTATCTGGAGGTGGGGCATTTGGGAGGTGATTATATGATGAGGTTGGAGCCTTCATGAATGAAATTAGTGCCCATACAAAAGAGACCCCAGAGAGATCCCTGGCCCCTTCCATCATGTGAGGACACCGTGAGAAGATGGCCCTCTAGGAACCAGGAAGTGGGCTCCTCACCAGACCCTGAATCTGCCAATGCCTTGATCTTGGATTCCCCAGGCTCCAGAGAAATAAATGTCTGCTGTTTATAAGCCACACGACTTATGCTATTTTGTTATGGTACTCTGAAAAGACTAAGGCAGAGGCCTAAAAGGAAATCCTTTTAGAGAGTAATGAGCAAAGCACCTTTGCTCAGGGCCCTTCCATAATAAAAATGCAAATGCTCAGAGCTATGGATTAATGAGCATTTTAGTACAGAGGTAGCCTTAAAGTGTATGTGGCTAGGTATAACTTGAAACACTCTAAAGTCCCATAACCAAATACATCTCCCTAGGAATGTCAAATTTTCTTTGCAAATAACTGCATGCATTATTAATGCAAAGGTATAGAACCAAATAGAAAACTCAATGTTGTGTCACATTAATGTAATTTGAGAGCTAAGCAATATATATGAAGAAATTAACATGAATGCCAACAATGTTTTTTTAACAGTCCTGCCAGCCTCATTTTTGAGTAAGATAAAAGAAAACAATATTTATTATTCATCTGTATTTCTTTCAAACAACAAACAATGAAGAATTCCAAGAAGCTCACTGGCATCAGCAGTATGATTTTCCTTAGTAATGTCTAGCCTACTTGACTTGTATTTTGCAAATTAAAATAGAAGATGTAAGGGAGGAATTTCTTTTCAATACTAAAAGGATCATTGAGAGAGAATAGCAGTGAGGCTACTAATAGCTTGCTTTAACTTCCCTACAAGTTGTTTTGGTTTTGCTTTTTCAGGAAGACTTTGCAGACAATTCACTTGTAGTGTTTCAAAGTTCCCCCGATACGTTTTTCTGGTTCCGCGTGATCCTTGGCCTTGCTAAGATTTGGAGAATGCAGACCATGGCACACCAGGCATCAGGCACTCTGCTCTAACCACTGCTCAACCGATTTTGTTGGTTCAAAAACATTCATTGTTCATCGCGCTCTTCATTATTTATACATCGACTCTTATTAATAATACATTTCAAATATTAAAGTTAACACTCTTATAGCTATCTTTTCACATTATCCCTGCAAGTATGTACATAAATTAACCAATGAAAACGAAAGCTTAAGGAATGAACTTCAATGAAAAAAGACAAGGAAAACACCACTGTCTTCAAGACCAGTTTCTTTATTTTGGGGACACAAAGAAGCTAAATAACCCACTGAGTCAGCCCGGCTTTCAGTACGTGCTGCAAGCCTCCTATTTTTGCTCAGTATCTTCCCTTTTGTTGATCTTGAAAACAAAAGCACTGAAACTATGCTTTGCAAAGCCACCCTAACATCTTATTCTGCAATTATCTTTGTGGGGCTGAGTCATAAGTAGATACACTTAAATCAAATGGTAATGCCTTCATACATTTTTATCGACTTGTTTTGGGTACAGAGCATTTAAAAGCGCAATCAGTGTGAATGAACTAGAGAGAAATGGACCCGTAGCAAGAGCAATTTTCAAGACCAGCCCAGACAGTCAGTTGAGACATCACGCTGTACACAGTAAAAGTAAAAGGGTGGGGGAATGGTGGGAACACCTGGGTTTGAGACCCAGGCACCAGACCTGGGTTTGAGTCTCACTTAATCTTTCTGAGTGTCGATTTCCTTGCCTGAAAAAGGGGGATAGTGAAGTCTTTTATATATGGGTAAACCCCCTATCCTATCATAATGATGAGTATGGAATAGGTATTTTAAAATAGTGACTTATTAATAAGGGAAAATATTAAACAAATTAAATTACTTTAATGTGGCAACAAAAGTCAATTATTTTAGTTTCAAATCCATGGAACCCATGCTTTCTAGGCCATCGCAGACTGGCCGGGGACAACCAAGTCATAACTCGATCGTTTCAAAGATAATAAAAAGCAGCCTCTGGTTTTCAGTTCCTTGCAGTGGAATCACCGAGCCTCTGGAAGGATCTCTGGGTGGTCCTGTCTCCTCATGGCGGCCAGGGAGGTTCCACCGTGGTCCAGCTCTCTCCACACACACCTGGCCTGCACCTGCCACTCATTCCTGCAGATGTGTGCTGTGTCTCCCACCCTCACTCCGGTTCTCTGCCACTGCCGCCTCTGTACCACCATTATTTCCAGCTGCTGATGTTGGCAACCTCACTCAACCCTGCCCGGCCCCGTGGCATCAGTGAGAAGACATTTGCAGTTCTTCCAGAAGCTGCCCTCCGTGTCCACAATGCTGCTGCTGTGTGAGCTCTAGAATGTTCATTTCTCTTACAAGCCCATCATTTGAGTCAAAGGATTCATGAAGGACCCTGTATCACATCTCTCCCGGCTCCTCACCAGCAAGTGTCCCCGGATACCACCCAGGGCAGCAGCATCCCCAGGCTCAGGGTGAGGCAGGTGTCTGTGTTTGGGGAAGTAGTGAGGCCTCAGGGTGTCAGGCCCGAAGGTTCCGAGGGCGCAGGGAGACACACACAGGCCCGGGGCCAGCTTCCACAGAACCGGAGTGAGGGTGGGAGACACAGCTCTGAGGGCACGAGGAGTAGTGAGATTCGCCCAGCAGAGACCCAAGTTCAGGGCCCTGGCTTTTTCCTAATGTTGTCTGGTTGTATTCCTTTCCCCACCACTTCTCCAGCACAGTCCACGTATTTGGATATACACTAGATACGACTCTATGAAAGGGCCTTGGGAGTGGCATTTGCCTGTGGTTAGGAATGTCGTGAGGAGAGGTGATGCTGCTGGTTTGCTTTGCACAAGACTGAATCCCAGGGTGACTGCAGGGCCACCTCTCCGCGCTTCCAGAGACCCTCAGATGCTCACGTGGTAGCAGCTCCTTCTAGATACAACTATTCAGAAAATGCACCCCCCCCTTTTTTTATCGTTAAATGATCTTCAATTGTAACAGTTTCCTTTGTAGTGCTTAACTAGCTGGGCATTCCACCGCACCACTGTTGATGCCATCTATGATGTCATGAGGGTGGCGGCCATCAACATTGCAGCCCACAGACTGGGCAGTCCCAGCATCGCTTTAATGCTTCCAGGGAGTTCTCTAGCTGAAGGTCGGTGCCGCATCTGTCGGGCAATGCTGACAGCCTCATCAAGAGTGATATTCCCACTGTGCTTCGTGTTTCGTTTTGTTTTGTTTTGCTTCTTTCTGTCTCTTGGCGATCCTTTGAGGGCTTCGGTGATCAGGGCAGAGGCAGAAGGCACTGCCTCCAGCTGGGCCTGTCTGTTCTGAAGGGTCAGTTTCACTGTAATCCTCGGACCTTTCCAGTCACCAGTTGCTTTAGCAACGTCATCACCAGCCTTTTTTGGAGACAGGCCCAGGGGGCCGATCTTGGGGGTCAGGGCAGACGTGGCACCCACTCCCCCACCAGTCCCCTTCAGGTATAGGACTTCGAGGCAGGTGGTTTCGGATGAACCCGGATTTTGGACGACCGAAGAAAATTGCACCTAAGCCTCTTCTGAGCTGAAAGCCGAGAAAGCCTGAAGATGCTTTATCTTCCTATTCTACGCCACCTCCGCCCACTATTCCCCCTTTAAACCACCATTACTCTTAGGCCTCTTCCAATGTCTGGGAGAATGAGATTCCTTCCTACTTAGCCCCCAGGTCCGATCGTTGGGCTTCGGGTTCCAGCTCCTCTGAGAGTGGATTTCACCTGCCGGGTGCTGGTCCCCTGACACCGCTGGAGGCTCAGCTGCGCTCCAGTTCTGACGTGGGCAGCAAGACGAAGATCCCCAACGGGAATCAGTGTGCGTCTCCGTGTGGGACTGACTGGGAAGCGTGCCCTACTCCCCCCATACGGCCTCTGAGTTGGTGTCCTTTTTGGTCCCATCCTGGTCATTGGACTCCTCACTAGAGTTCCCCCTCCCGAGTTCATTCCCTTCTCTGGCCTGGCTGGTAAAATTAGAAATCTGTCTTGGTCCCTCTCATGGCAACTTCAGAACATACTTGATTCCTCCCGGATATTAACTTGGCCCACCCAGAGCTGGTGGGTGCCCTGAGCTCAACGGTCAGGTCTGGCAAGAGTCTGCACAGCCCACCTATGGCAGGATTCGCTGTGCTGTGGCTGGGCACCGGGGCCCCTCTGCCTCCCCTCGGATCTGCACTGGGCCTCGGCATGACTGGAGAACACTCTCATGCGTGCTCTCGGTGCTTTTTCTCACCCCAAAGAATCTCTGAGGTCAGCTTCTAGCGCCAGGCACACAGCATCTGTATACTCAGGGGGAAGAACCCACCACGTCCGCCCCCTGCCCATCTCTGGGAAGCCAGTCCGCTATGTGTCCTTATTTAACCCAGTGATGGCCTCCCCTCCCTGCTCAGACATTATCCACCCCACAATGTTTGTTCACAAAACTCATCTGCATTTTAAAATCAGCTCTTATCAACTTCTACCCTATGTTAAAAATACTTGACCCCATATTTTATTATTCTTAGATTCACATTCAAGTTTTAGGATGTAGACGAGAAAAACTTGTTTTCTGGGGTCTGTGACAAAGAATAATCTCAACCAATCGGGGAGAGGTGATGCTGCTGGTTTGCTTTGCACAGGACTGAATCCCAGGGTGACTACAGGGCCATCTCTCCGCGCTTCCAGAAACCCTCAGATGTTCACGTGTTGGCAGCTCCTTCTAGATACAACTATTCAGAAAATGTGCCCTTTTTATTTTTTTATTGTTAAATGATCTTCAATTGTAACAGTTTCCTTTGTAGTCACGGACTGAAGGCTCCCAGGTTCGATTCCTGTCAACGGCACATACCTTAGTTGCAGGCTCCTCCCCGGACCCTGGATGGGACACATGCAGGAGGCAATCAATCAGTGTGTTTCTCTCACATCGATATTTCTCTCTGTCTTTCCCTCTCTCTTCCACTCTCTCTAATCAATGAAAAAAATACCCTTGGGTGAGGATAAAAAAAAAAAAAAAGACAACAGCTTAACACAACAATAACTGTCCAGGGTGAATTAATCAAAATTATACCTATTTTTTTGATAGACTCAACCGCCAGCCATTTACAGAACTTTAAAGCATAGGGAAGTGAGAACCTGTATTGTATTTGAGACTCATGTGTGTCTACTGGCAGTTCTCTCCAAGTCATGCCTTTGTCTTTTCTCTCTTTTTCCTTCATCTTACTGAGCTGTCTGTCCTCTGATATATGTCTCCATCCACGCTATCCATTTTAGAACATAAACTCTCACAGATTAGGTCTATGTTCAAGATGTATTATTCTGGAAAGTACCTATCACAATGACATCTGCACTTAGATTTTTTTTAACTATTGCAATTTCATCATAATGATTATCCTATAATTAAAGTGGGAAGGCAAATTCAAGGCATTATAGTCATTTGTGGACCAATATGGTACTTTATATAAAACTGCAAAGGTAATGGGTGTGAAAATACCTTGTAAAGTATTATTCGTTATTATTTCAGTTATTCTTATATTATTACATTTTTATAATGTGCCAGTTAAGAAAGGTATATTTCCCTCCATACTGTAATTATGTTTTTAACCAGAGAGAAAGCACTCTTAGCCATGCTTCCATTATTTCCTTTACAGCTATTTATTTTCTTTATTCTGTAATAGCTGTGAATGTCTAGGATGATAGTCATAGAATTGTGCCCCTAAAAGAGACTTTAACATTCTTGTCCATTTCTTTGCCTTTAGGCAGGGCTGCCCTTAATAAACCTATTCAGACAGATGAAGGCATCTGCAACTGAAAAAAATAAAGGGGATGTTTTCCTGATTACAGATACAAAGCGTATATTTTAAAAAAGAAGTTCTATGTGTTCCCTGCAGTCAATACCAAGCATTTCTGGTTTGATAAAACAAACAACTGTATTTCCTTTGCTAGTACTTAGAGTAAAAAGCATTGATTGTGGTTTGATACTACTGTTCTTGGTAATGGGTTTCCTGTCCCCTTTCACCCTCATTGCCTCTGTCTACAACCATGACATTTAGAAAATAATACCCTTAGAAAATGGTCAAAACAAGAGGACCAGAATTTTAAAGAAAAAAAAGTGCAAGTCAATACAATAACCATTTTTTATATTTTTCTCCTGTAGTTACTAATACATATGCAGATTTTTTAAAAAAAAACTATAATCATATACTCAATTTTTTTTTCATGTAACATTACATTATAAATTTTCCATAGTCTGACCTGGTGCTGATATCTTCTATTTTAATAAATGTACAATATTTTATTAAGGGAATACAACAATTTTTGTTTATTTTCTATAATTATATAATGAGAAAATAAACACGTTGGGTTACACAGGTTTCCAAATTTCCAAAAAGTAACATTTGTAGGACTTGGTCTCTAATTCCAAATTACTTTTCCCAATGACTCTCCCAACTCCTCCATCACCAGCCTCGCACGAGTGCTCTGGCGCCGAATGTTTCAGTGACTTTAATTTGCACTAAGTTTGGACTCGGTGCCTTTAATGTAATTCATCCTTTGAAAACCAAACAAAGAGCGGGGAAGTCACCTCAGCTGCTGCACACATCAGGTTACTTTAAACATTCGATGAACTTCTGGTTATTAGAGAATGATCTAGAATCTTCTACCAGATTATTAAATAGATCAGATACATTAAAAGGGCAGTCAGGAAATGAGCGCTGCCCCTTGCCTGCCGACTGTCCCATCTGCACCCTTGCTCTGAGGCCCTTTCATACACGTAGGAATTGAGCGTATTGGAGAAGATTCTCTTTTCTGGCCTGGCTGTATTTCTCCCCTCCTGAAAGCGTCTTCAGTGGCTCCTACTGTCCATAAGGAAGTCCCAAACCCTGAGTCCTGGCTCTGAGGCCATGGAAAGGGCATATGGACAGCAGTAACCGAGCACTGGTCGCAGGCTCAGAAGGCCCGGGTTCACGTCCCAGCCTGTGCCGATACTTCACCCTCCAGTTTGCTTACGTGGATAAGGATAGTATCCATCTCACCGGGCTGTGTAGACGATCAGGTGAGAATCCATTAGGAAGCACTCAGAAGGCCCGGGTTCACGTCCCAGCCTGTGCTGATACTTCACCCTCCAGTTTGCTTACGTGCACAGTGAGAAGGATAGTGTCCATTTCACCAGGCTGTGTAGACGATCAGGTGAGAATCCATTAGGAAGCGTCCAGAAGGAAGGACCTCCTGAAGTGACTGCCTTCCTTTCATTCCTCTTCAACCTGGGCTCCGCCTCTTTACCCCGCCGCCATGGGTTCCCCACACCCACTGTTGCTTTTCTGTTTCTATACCTCCGCTCATTCATTCTCTCCATCAAATGCTTGTCCTTCACGTCTCCAAAATCCCACCTAAGACCCAAGTAGGAAGCCTTTCTGGAATGAAATGCACTCCTTCCCCTAGGCCACCGCCTTCCTCGGATCACCCATCATACTTGGCTGCATGTGAGAACTGTACAAGGCGCCTCGCTTGTCTTTTGGAAATGGAGCTCGTTTCTCAATGTCCTTTGTATCCCAAGCACAATGCCTGGTACAAAGTAAGCACCTGCTTATTGTTGGTTTTGTTTGATCCCATCCTATTAGACGCCACCCTTTCCCCACTGGTCTCCCTTCCCTGACTTTATTCATTGTATCCCATAGGCAGGGAAATTCCACGTTGAGCCCATCCACCGTGAACAATAGAGATGGAAGGCTGTGAACTTCCCCTAACCTCCGAACAGGCACACCAGGATTCCCATAAGTATATGAAATGACAGTCCCGAGAAAGGGAGAGAAAAATAAACCCCAGCCTGTGGAAGAAGCAGCTTTCGCATGTCTGAATCTGTTTGTTTTGGGAGGTAAGCCAAAATCAGGGGTCCAAGACTTTTCCAATTCGATTGCATTCCATTTATTATTTATATAGCGCATATTGCTGTAGTCTCTAAGCACTTTAAAATGAAATACACATACCTCTGGGGGCGAACAAGGAAATGAGGAATGGGGAAGGGGGGAGGTGTCGGAACATTGGTTATCACTGTGAGCCTGGTGAAGCCTAAGCTGAGACAAGCCGCTCCGCCCCTGTCTGACACAGGTGCGAGTAACGTATTGTCAGTGTCAGGGGCATAAATTTACAATGGGAGCTGGAAGCCAACCTTTGCAAAAAAAAAAAAAAAAAAAAAAAAAAAAGAAAGAAAGAAAGGAAGAAAGAAATAAAAAAAGCTTCCTTTATTCTTTGCTTGAAAAATGCAGTCCTGGGGGGCAGGGGCTGGAGGAGGTTAGGACCCCCCCCCCCAAAACACACACACACACAACTCCTCTACTATCCACCTGGAAATTCAGAACCCGATCAGAACATAATTGCTATCCACACTCACCATATAAATATCACCCTTCAAGATTTTTTTTTTCATTCTTTGTGGCAGCAGATACCACAAACGCTAAAGCTTCCGGATGCTGTGTTTTACTCACATGGTTTGGTTTCCTACGTCATTTGGAAATTCTCAAAGGGGAGGAGAAAAGGAGAGAGTCAGGTAGGGTGGTTGGAGCACGAGAGAGCACCCACGTCCTGTCATTTGTCCCACAGGCCACACCAACCATACACATACAGTAGGGGGTCAAGCTTGCTTACCTTCGGTTTCCTACGTCATTTGGAAATTCTCAAAAGGGAGGAGAAAAGGAGAGAGTCAGGTAGTGTGGTCGGAGCACGAGAGAGCACCCCACGTCCTGTCATTTGTCCCAAAGGCCACACCACCCATACACATACAGTAGGGGGTCAAGCTTGCTTACCTTCCAACTGAATGCTGCCCATTTTTCCTGAGAATGTGCCCTTCATTAAGGAGGTCTAAGGCACCCTCAGGATCTCTCCTGAATTAGAAAAGCACCCAAATGCTTTGACCCTAGACCTCAATGTTTTGGATGGCTTTCAATGTGCTCTCAGGCAAACTCACACTGTCTGGGGGCGGGGGGCGGCGCTCTGATAGGCAGGGTTGCTCATGGAAGCCTTGGGCCAGGGGAGTAAGCTACACGGAGATGCCTTAGCCTGCTGCTCAATACCGTCTTCAAGGATTAAAAATGCCGATTCCAGTGGGAACAGAGTGCAGGCTGTAGAGGTTATTGCATTTTGAAACATGTTCCATGTGAGTGGGGAGGGCAGGGTGGGAGGGGCTAGGGAATAAGACCCTGACAGACATCAGTCCCTACAGCAAGGAGGCCAGACGGGCTCTATGGTTCAGCAACTCAGCTGGACGGCAGAGGCAGGCAGGCAGGCGGCCTCTCTCCTCTACAAACAAGGCTTTCAAACCTTCAGTCTCCCGTGGTTTTCCATCACGTGTGAAATGTTCTTCTGTAGCTGCCCGCCCTCCAGGAAAGAATGTGGGACCCAGCAGCTTTCTGTGAGCAGGGCAGCGGGGACAGGAGGGAGCCTGCGTCCGTGTTCTGGGGAGGGAAGTGGCCTGGAGAGAGGTGTTAGCACAAGAGGTGACAGGGAAAGTGTGAGTGTGCTGTGGGGGAAGATGGGACCGGGGGAGGGGGGGGGGAGCAGATGGGCTTGTAAGAACACGGGCCCAGGATCCGGCTTCTCGGAATAGTTAGGAGTCAGGGCTGCGTGTCCTGCATCCATGTCACTGGGGGGAGGGATGAGCATGGGAGGGAAGATTATTATTATAGGAATTTTAAAGGCAGAGTTGAGCTGGAATGATGATAAACTGGAATAGGAACTACTAAAGTATAGATTCATTTCTAATTGAAGAGAAGGAAGGAAGGAAGGAAGGAAGGAAGGAAGGAAGGAAGGAAGGAAGGAAGGAAGGAAGGAAGGAAAGAAGGAAGGAAGGAAGAAAGGGAGGGAGGGAGGGAGGAAGGAAGAGAAAACCTCTGTGGCTTGTCCTGTGTCACCCAAGGCTTCAGTCTGCTGGGAGTGGACCCCAGGAACGGGAGCACTGTGCTCCATATCTCCCCGGAATGGCTTAAATGGTGGGGCGTGAAGAGGAACTCAGACACAGAAGACACCCTGGACTTTCAGGAACCACACTAGGTCCCTGGAGGCAGCCTGAAGCAGGAAGATGTGGGCTAGGGGAACCCAGCGTGTGAGGTGCTGGGTCCTGCAGGACCCCTGACTGGCCTTGGCCCTCTTCGCGTTCTCCCAGGTGCCGGTATGCATACCTAAATCGCTACATTACACCCACGCCTATTTGTATTTTAAAAGATTTCACAGAATGGATAACACAACCCAAAGGAATGATCAACAAAAACGTGCAACAGAGTGGGTACTCAGTACTTTCAGTTCAATCATTTTTTAAAGAAAAATACTTTTACAATTTTATTACATTTATTGGGGTGACATTGGTTAATAAAATTATATAAGCTTCAGGTGTACTATTTTGTAATACATCATCTGTATTCTGTATTGTGTGTTCATCACACCAAGTCAAGTCTCCTTCCATCACCATTTATACCACCTTTTACCCTCTTCTACCTCCTCCCACACCCCTCTCTCTCTGGTAATCATACTGTTGTCTGTGTCTATAAGATGGTTTTGTTGTTGTTGTTTGTTTGTTTGTTGCTTAATCCCTTCACCTTTGACACCCTATCCCTCAACCTCCTCCCCTCTAACAGCTGTCAGTCTGTTTTCTGTATCTATGAGTCTGCTTCCATTTTGTTTGCTTGTTTATTTAGTTCATTAGATTCCACATATAAGTGAAATCATATGGTATTTGTGTTTCCCTGACTGCCTTATCTCACTCAGCATAACGCTCTCCAGGTCCATCCAGGCTTGATCCCATGACGACCCGGTGAGGGCAGAGAGCAGCACCCCCTCCCCATCTACAGAAGGGAAGAGTGAGGCTCACCGCTAGACGGCAACGAAGTGAGTGGAGGCGCTGAGTTCTAAATCCAACACTTTTTGCCACGTTCAGTCTGTTTTACCTGCACGACCGGGCAGCCTCAGCCTGTGACATCTGGGTAGATAAATCTGTTATTGTGTGCAAGAGGTATGTGTGTGTGTGTGTGTGTGTGTGTGTGTGGCACTTTTCGCCACTTTCAGTCTGTTTTACCTGCACGACTGGGCAGCCTCAGCCTGTGACATCTGGGCAGATAAATCTGTTATTGTGTGGAAGAGGTGTGTGTGTGTGTGTGTGTGTGTGTGTGTGTGTGTGTGTGTGTTTCAGGGCCTCCTTAAACCATGGGGTGCAGGAAGCTCTGCTCAGCTCTAGCCAACCGCTGCCATGCAGGAAGGTGAGGCCAGGTCTTCCAGCTTTTCGAGTAGCTGGACATTTACATTTGTACATGAAGTCTGCTGTTTGAATATCGGGGCATTTGAAAAGGAAAAGCAATCAAAACAGTGTGAGCACTAAACCACTGGCCACCACTGTGAGACTTCAGCCTGCAGTCTGTCTGCGTACCTGGCTCCTTCCAGGGTTATTCACAGAAAGTACAAAGGAGGTGCCGGTCATGTCTGCACCCCCTTCCTCATCCTCTCTCCCCATGAGACTCATCTGATCGGCATATCTGCCCCTGGAGTCCTTATCTCCTTTGTCTACCTCCCTTCATCTGCGTCACTCTCACTTTTCTTTGGGGACTTTGGAAATTAAATGCCGCAAGGGAAACTTGTTTTATTTGTTTGTTTGTTTAGCATCCTAGACTGGGATGAGCTAGATAGGAGACAGCTGGGGAGCACGGCGGTTGGAAAGGGGGAGCAAGGAAGGATCTGGAAGCACCAGGCACAGGCACTGCCCATGAAGGAGAGGAAAGAATGGAGCCGATGGCACTCATAGTACATATTACACAGTAATGAAATAGAGAGTAATCGGCCACGAAGCAACGGCGATAAACATGCCCATCGTGTACTGTATTGCGGCACACAGCTGGATACACATCTCTCCTGACAAACCCAGGCCGTTTTACTGTCCTGAGCAATGACAACAAGGCAAATGTGTCTGCTATCATGGAAACAAATCCACGGCAGAAGGAGAATGACGGACTACAAGAAAGATATTCTATTTTCATTGTTCTAAGTAGATGTTACATCTCGTGGCAGATAGGATTTCATAAATGAGCAGCAAGAGATTTGGGGACTAACCGCAGTGTAAATGCTCTCATTTGGTAATGAAAGTGCTTTAGACTGTTATGCGTTAGTAATTCAGGCAACAGTATTTCTTAGCTCCTATTGTGTACAAAGTAGCAGGCACGGTTCGGGGTGGGGGGCGGGGAGACAGGGAGAGGAGGGATGTTGCATTTTCTTTTGAGCAGCTTACAGTCTAGTGCTATTAGATTTGCAAGAAGAATGAAGCTCCCCCACAAAGCCTATATCAAATCGTAAACTGTTTTAAGCAATTAAAAAATATCTTAGACACTTCTTCCAGAAAACATGTCCCTTTGTATTCATCTGAACATAATTCAAACCACATTTACTAAAACCCTATGTTACCCTGTTGTATGGCCACTTTTTTTATGTTTCTGTAAGAAAATGCTCTTTGTATCTTTAAGATTTTAAGCAATAAAACAGTGTTTATATTTATCTAATCTTATGGCTCTCTGAGGCTGGAGGATTCAATTACTGTAGACAGTGATCCTTCCTCCTAACTCACACTCCCTTTCCCCCATCCCCCTTTTAATATAATACTCATACTGCCATGTATTTCATACATATTTATTAAAAATACTAGCACTTCCCTCTCCCACTCAGTTCAGCAGGCCAACACCAAAGTTAGGTAGTCACACCTGTCTTCCCTCTTGTCAAGCCTGCTGGGTTACCCGTACACACAAACAGTCAAAAAATAAGGCAGAACAATGGTAATACTACCCAGTAAGAAGAATGAGATCCAGATGCTCTCAGAATAAGAGAGGTTTGATCCATGCCACATTAACTTCACTTTCACTGCTTCCCCAACTGGGTCAGAAAAAAAGCAGTACAGGGCCAGAGAATTGTGCTGACACTGAGGAGTGTCTTTTAGCAAGATGCAATTTTAAAAATAATGTCCAAGTTACTTGATGTGTTATCAAAAGATCACCTTAGATCACCCTGGCCGGGTGGCTCAGTTGGTTGAAGCACCGGCCTGTATACCAAAAGGTTCCAGGGTTCAATTCCTGGCCTGGTGTGTACCTATGCAACCAATTGATGTTTCTCTCGCTCTCTGTCTCTCTCACTCTCTTTCCCTTCCTCTCTCTAAACATATCCTCAGGTGGAAAGAAAATCACCTTATATTTATTAAAAATTTTTAATTCTAAGAATCAAAAGTAGCCTTTACCTCAATGCCCATTTCCTACCAAGACTTCTCCACTATCAGATTTACTTTGATCTCTTCTGTGACAGCTAACCATCAGTGATATAATGCAGTCTACATTTGGGATATCCGTGGAAGTAGAACCCTATTTTTCAGACACAAATTTTGTGTGGCTTTTAAATAAATTTTAAGTAGATCCTGACCTCATAGAAAAAAAAAATGAGAACAAGTGACTAATACTCCCAAAAGAATCATAAAAAATCAGAACACTCTAAAGAATACCTTCAAAAAAAGTTGACTAAAAGTCTTACCTTGGGATTAAACAAGTGACTGTGTTTAAAATCTCTTGGTTGGCATCCCATCCTTTCATCAGTCTCTGAGTATCTTGATATCATCTATGCATTTCAAGCTTCTTTCTGACATTCTCTCAATAATTTTCAAAGCTACTCAATGTGCTGCTTTCAGAAAATCAATAAAGATGACTTAGACTTCTGTGCAGTGAAAGAAAAACAAAAGCTTAATCGGCCTAGCTGTGCCTTCTTATTTATTTAAATTAAAAGAAATAAGCTAATCTGTACTGAAGGCAGAATCCACCCAGGTGTGACCAATTGGTGTTACTTTATTTTTCTTGACAGTGATTTTGCAGAAATCCCTATCTTTTGTTGTTGTTGTAAATTTACAATAATCAGAACGCTCTTTTATTTTCTTTCTGTGAAAATTAGTGATTGGTCATTTCTAAGTATAATGCCCATATCTGACATTCAACAGTTTGACATCTGTATTTTAAATCATTCAAATCACAGATTTCAACCTAAAAGCTTATGCTTTATATTCTGACTTTAAATAATTTCAAACTCTTTATCATGTGGTCAATTATTTCACTTTTCAAAAACAATTATTAACGATCACTGCAAACAAATGTCTTTGGCCATATCTTCAAAAACAAACAGATACGCATTTTCATTCCAGGGTCCTTCTGCACGGTGACCGTGGGGGCAAACATTGCGGCGTGTTACCTCCGCCCCCGGCCTTTCTCCTCCGTGGCCCAGTGACTGTGACTCTCGTCTGCGGGGCTCGGGGCCAACAGAAATGCCCATGGAAAGGCCAGCCCCTTCTGAACGGAGGGCCGACGGCCTTTGTGAAAGATGAGAAGACAAAGCCTAATACAGTGAAACGTCTTTGGAACATTTTCCAGGGAACTGAACATTTTGAGTGTTGGACGTGGGAACATGCTCCGCACAATGACGCGTTTCACTGCACGGGCCTTGCCCAACATTCCAGCGCACCCCGCACGCCGGGCTCAGAAGCCGGCCGAGCCAGGGGGGGGGCTGGTCACAGGCTCAGGGGGGCTGGCCTCCCGCCCCGTGTGGCTGCACAAAAGGGTGGATGACTTCCGTCTGAAACAGAGGCCAGGTCTGTTCTCAGCTCCCCTGCTCTGGAGGAGGGACGAGAACGAATACCCATGGTTACTTGAGCTAGTTCAGGTGGCTTAGATAAGGGCAGACAGCGCCTTTGTGTGCTACCAAACCCACTTTCAGAGAGAACGGTCGCTGGCGAGGGTGAGCAGGCCACACTGCGTGTCACCTCTAACTGCTGGGAGTAGGAGCTGGTTTACTTTCTTTCCTCTTTGTGCTTCGCTCTGCTAGATGCGATTCTATGATGTGCTATCATACCATGGTTCTCGTGTTTGAAACCCCCTCTTCTTATGCATATTAATTTATTTTTAGAACTTTGGAAACCTGAGGACAACATCATCGAACACCAGGGAGCAGGATAGGCCATACTGTGCTTCGATAATGTCAACATCGAGCTCCAGCCTCGTGGCCTTTTTGTTGTTGTTTTTGTTTTGTTTTTTGCTGTTTTCCCCCCGGAGAGCTCATTTGGTGGATGCAAGAAATTCTACTCACTGGTGTTTTTGTTTTTTTAAAATATATATTTATTGATTTCAGAGAAGAAGGGAGAGGGAGAGAGAGATGGAAACATCAATGATGATGATGAAATGAGAGAGAATCATTGGTCGGCTGCCTCCTGCACACCCCCTACTGGGGATCAAGCCCACAACCTGGGCATGTGCCCTGACGAGGAGTTGAAGTCAACACTCAACCACTGAACCACTCTGGCCGGGCTGGTGTGTCTTTTTTTTTCTTCCAGTTATCTAGGAGCATTTTGATATTCAGATTACCAAGAATCTGTTGTAATGTGGCCTTGGGACACAACAGATCAAGATAGAGGCTAATGGAAACTGGGTTTCTTAGGATGGATGATGTTTTAGCTGATTAAACAATGTAATTAATCAAGTCACGGGACAAGGCAGGGATGAGATGACATCTTTTGAATTTAAAATCGTTTAAATTTTGCCCTGAAAATCAGAGGGAATTTTAAAAATACACAATTAGCCCTAGCTGCTTTGGCTCAGTGGATAGAGCATCAGCCTGTGGACTGAAGCGTCCTGGGTTCGATTCCAGTCACGGGCACATGCCGAGTTGTGGGCTCCATCCCCAGTAGGGGGCGTGCAGGAAGCAGCTGATCAATGATTCCCATTATTGATGCTTCAATCTCTCTCTCCCTCTCCCTTTCTGAAATCAATAAAAATATATTAAAAATAAATAAAAATAAAAAGATACAATTAAGACAAGTATTGTTTAAATAGAGGAGTAAATGGTTTTAGACATTTTAAAAGGTATGCATTGTTTATATGTACATTTGGGGTTTTTCCTTTCCTGTTAGGATTAAGTAGCTTTTATTCTAAATTTATTTAGGGGTTGATTATTTGTTTTGTCAATAACTACCCAATTTTTGTAGCTCTTTGAAAAATTACTTTCGCACAAAGAATAGATGTTTTAGAAAAAGATGAATAATATTTTTAACGGTTTTTAATGCTTGGTTACAGAATTCCAGTGGCCTAGCAAAACTGATAGAATCATGGGCACAAAAAGTGGGATGCTCTGAAAGGACTCAGGATACAGGAATGGCAGAATGAGACGACGAAATATCAAAGTTGGGGTAATTTCCAACTCTATTCACCACCCTACCCCACCTCTTCTGGGTCAATCTTCCAGCAATCGAGGGAGGGTGCCAGAGTCAGTTTTGATGTTTAAGAGGCTGCAGCAGCTCTATAACAAGCGAAAGTTCAATAGTCAAGATTCTTGCTCTTAAAATAACCCCAGCCACACTTCCACTGAGGATTTCTCATTGGTAGATAGCCTCCAAATAACCCCAGTGATCCCTACCCCCTGGTATTCATGCCCCTGTATAATGCCCTCCCCTTCCATGTGGGCTGGGTAAGGTGACCTGTCATTTTCTAGCAAAGAGTTTGGCAGGAGCGATGGATGCCGCTTACATGATTAGGTTACAGGATGGCTATGGCTTTTGTCCTGGGCGCGTTCTCTCACTTGCTGAGTCTAAAGAAAGCTAGCCACGTAGTGAGCTGCTCTGTGCTGTGAGAGGCACACACCACAGCCCAGTAGCCCTCAAGAACCAAATCCTACCAGCAACTGTGTGAGTGAGCCCAGAATCAGACCCTCCGCCACTGAGTTTTCACCCAAGACCTGAGCTCCCACCAACACATGGACAGAAACCTCCTAAGAGACCTGGAGCCAGAGGCACCGAGCAAGCAGCACCCAGATTCCTGACCCACAGAAACTATGAGATAATCCTTTTTTCTTTTAAGCCACTAAGTTTTGGGATACTTTGTGATACAGACACAGATGAACTAACGCACCGTTTTTATCCACTTCCATCCTTCTGAGTTCTTCAGTCCACATCACTTCCTCCTTCCTGCCCTGTCTCTCTCATTGCCATTCCCACATTCCTTTTCCTTTTCCTTTTCCTTTTCTTGTGGAACGATTTAAAACTATCTGTTTTATAGGCTCTTTTAGACCATGCCCCAGGGCTTCTCCTTCTTCACCTTAAATGACCAAAAAATAATTAAGTTTTCAACCAAAGAGAAACTCCAGTGCTGGCTGCTATAAGAACAATGTTCAGCTTCTGTAAAGAAACTGTGAGTCATCCAAAATAAGGAATGTAGCTATGATTTCATCAACTTAAAAATACTCCAGCTTTCATACATTTTATAAAGTTGAGATTACACACCCCAGTGATTAAACAATCACGGCCCTCATTACTTAAACTTTTTTATAGTAATAAAACATTATTTTCAAATATTTTCGTTATTTTTGGCCTACCATTGGATTTGGACTGTGGCTACATGTAGGTGTGAGATATCAGTACCTGAGATCTTCAGGCTTTTCAGCCTCTGGGCTCTGCTGGTTGATAATTGTTTTGTTAATCCTCACGAAAGGATATTTTTCCATTGATTTTTTTAAAATACATTTTTATTGATTTCAGAGAGGAAGAGAGAGAGATAGAAACATCAATGATGAGAGAGTCACTGATGGGCTGCCTCCTGCACGCCCCCTACTGGGGATCGAACCTGCAACCTGGGCATGTGCCCTTGACCGGAATTGAACCTGAGACCCTTCAGTCCGCAGGCCGATGCTCTACCCACTGAGCCAAACCAGCTAGGGCTCCATTGATCTTTTAGAGAGAGTGGAATGGAGCGGGAGAGACTGAGAGAGAGAGAAACATTGATATGAGAGGGGCACATCAATTGGTTGTTTCCCACACTCAACCCGACTAGGGCCAGGATTGAACCTGCAACTGAGGTAAGTGCCCTTGACCAGAATCGAATCTGGGACCTTTCAGTCTGCAGGCTGATACTCTATCCACTGAGCAAAACCAGCTAAGGTTCAGCTGTTACTTCTATACCCCTAATGGAATGCCTTGTGTTACCCCCTCCCTCCGATTGTGGAAATCCTCTCTTCTAAGATTTTTGGAGGATACTGGAAGGTTTAGCCTCCCATTTGTCACTGTTCTCTCTGGAATCATTCCCACCCCTCGCCGCCCCATCTGCCGGCTGACGTGCTCTTCTTGCCCTCAGTTTTCTTCTACGACAGGCCCTGCCCTGCCCTGCTTTCTTAAACTTCCCCCAAAGGCCACCAAGAGGCTGCCAAATGGAATACAGCAAAGCACAAGATAACAAACAACTTAATATTAAAAATTGGACATTTCCGGCAATCAGACTTCTCCAGTTTCTTGGATAAGCACAGCATGGGGAAGTTGCTGTGATCGACCTCCTCAGGTCCTATGTGCCCCTCCCTCGCTGCCTCCCAGCCTACCAAACCCTTCTCTCACATCTTGCTATTTTTCCTCTAGTCCACGATCCATTCTCCACCACAACCTTAATTTTCCTTAATTCGGGGAATTTAACTTGGTTTGGGTTAAACTCCTCTCATCCAGGTTGTGTCATAGTGGGGATTGGGGAGGGGTCTTAACTTCTCCCACCACTGAGTCCCAGACACATTCCTGAATTCTTTCTTTCTTTCTTTCTTTCTTTCTTTCTTTCTTTCTTTCTTTCTTTCTTTTGGTTGTTGTTAATCCTCACCTGAGGATATTTTCCCCATTGATTTTTAGAGAAAGTGGAAGTGGGGGGGAGAGAGAGAGAGAGAGAAGAGAGAGGGGTGAGAGAGACACATCATTGGTTGCCTCCTGCATGTATACCAACTGGGGCCAGGGATCGAACCTGCAACCCAAGTATGTGCCCTTGACCAGGTATCAAACCTGAATGCGCCAGGCAATGCTCTAACCACTGAACCACGCCAGCCAGGGCCATGTGTTCTTTCCTGGATGTCACCCTCCTCAGCTCAAACTGTTCCCAGCCATTTGAAATCACATTTTAAATGTTGCATTAGAGTTGAACAAAAAGATTAAGTTTTTTAAAAAACCACATAAAATATATAATAAAAGTTATTGTTCCCATTGAAATCCTGCTGCGTTTGTTAAAAAATATAAATGTACAAAGAAGTGAAGTGTTTTCTTAAGACTAGACCAAACACCCAGACTATAAACTAGTGTCTGATCCATTTCAAGTAAAAGGTAACTGCTACTTTTATGATTGTTTGTAAGGACCCTCTTTGAGGTTCAATTTCCATAGATTGGAATGCTCCTTCTATGGCTTGGCAAGTGATTGGCCAATAGTAAGAAACTCTGTCTTCTCTCTCAGTGTCAAAGGTCTGACACTGACATGAAACGTTTCGACAAGGAACTGCTGTAAATTATGCTTCATCTCGGGAAGCTAGATGAATATAAGACGCTCCGCTTTGTAAGTGAAATAGAGAAAGACAAGCACCATATGACTTCACTTACATGTGGAATCAAAAGCACAAAATGAATGAACAAACAATGAATGTAAATATTTATATTCCATTATGAAAATACATCTCCTCAGAGAAGTGAGAAAGGCTGGTCCCTGGCTGTGCACCGGGAAACGTTCCCTCTCTGCTTCCTCCTGGGGGCTCACCACACTCCGTGTTTTCAGAGAGACCTGGGAGTTTCTAGAGAAAATAACTTGAAGCACGCCTGGCGAACTGGGTGAGGGACAGGAAAAGGGCGCTGGGCGGAGGAAGAGTGTGATGAAAAAAAATTTCCCACAGGTAGGTTTCTCCAGGCAGTGGAGATAATTCAGCAGGAGCACAAGGTAAGTGTGGCAAAGGGCACTGTATTCAACTAAAGACCTGAGGGTTAGCGTAGAGGGGTTTGCAAATCAGTAGTGTCTACTTGACCCAAGTTGTTAGTACTATGCCCATTAAGTCATCCAACGAGCTGTTACACAAATTGTGTTGTCCTGTTGCTGGCCCTCCAAGGGGTCATCTCTTATCTCCCTTCCTGGTGTGAGTCTGAGTCAGAATGGCGGCACAGAGAATGGAAGGGTAGTCGGGAGCCCAGAAGCAGTCGGGAGCAGACATTACCTGGATTCTCTGGCCAGGGGCCAACGTGGAGAGGGACTCCATTGGCTTGAGCAACAGCCAAGTTGGAACTTAAAGAGCAAAAGCCTGTGTGTGAAGATACTTAAAGTCACTAATCATCAGAGAACTGCAAATTAAAATCACAATGAGATATCACCTCACACCTCTCAGAATGGCCATCATCAATAAATCAGCAAACCACAACTATTGGTGAGGATGTGGAGAAAAGGAAACCCTCGTGCACTGCTGGAGGGAATGTAGATTGGTGCAGCCACTCTGGGGAACAGTATGGAGGTCCCTCAAAAAATTTGAAATAGAACTATCACATGACCCAGCCATTCTACTCCTGGGTATTTATCTGAAGAAATCTAAAACACTAATTAGAAAAGATATATGCATCCCTTTGTTCACTGCGGTATTATTTACAATAGCCAAGATATGGAAGCAACCTAAATGTCCATCAATAGACAACTGGATAAAATAGAAGTGGTACACATATACAATGGAACATTACTCAGCCATAAAAAGGAATAAAATTTTACCATTTGCAACAGCACAGTTGGAGCTAACAGATATTATACTAAGTGAGATAAATCAGACAGAGAAAGACAAATACCATATGGTTTCATTTATATGTGGAATCTAAAAAAAACACACAAAATAAACAAACAAAATAGAAACAGACTCATAGTTACAAAGAATGGTCTGAGGGTTGCCAGATGAGAGGGAACGTGGGGGACTGGATGTAAAAGGTAAAGGGATTAAGAAGTATAAATTGGCAGTTCTAGAACAGTCATGAGGATTCAAGTACAGCATAGGGAACATAGTCAATACTATTGTAATAACTATGTATGGGGCCAGGTGGGTACTAGACTTATCAGGGAGATCACTTCATAAGATATAAAAGTCTAACCACTATGCTATACACCTGGAACGAATATAATATAGAATGTCAAATGTAATAGAAAAATTAAAGTTAAAATGGAGGGATGAAGAGCAACAGTATATGGGATAGCAGTAAAGGAAGCATGTGGGACTTCCAGAGATTTGTGTTGGTGGAGAGAAAAGAGGAGAAATTTGGAAGTAGGTTGATGTTCTGTGATTTCAAAGGTAGGAGGGGTATTAGGGTAAGAAAACCGAGGATTGAATGTTACTGTTGCACCACTTGCATTCACAGGCTGGAAAGTTGCAATAGCACAACAGAGAATAGCTTCTAGCTGTGACCACATGGGAGGATGTCACTCCTATTAAAAGTACCATTTTCCCTAGCTGGTTTGGCTCAGGCTCAGTGGATAGAGCGTCGGCCTGTGGACCAAGGTCCCGTGTTCAATTCTGATCAAGGGCACATACCTTGGTTGCAGGCTCCTCCCCGGCCCGGGGCCCTGGTCGGGGCTTGTGCAGGAGGCAACCAATCGATGTGTTTCTCTCACATCGATGTTTCTCTCTGTCTTTCCCTCTATCTTCCACTCTCCCTAAAAATCAATGAAAAAATATCCCCGGGTGAGAGGATTAACAACAACAGAAAGTACCATTTTGACAAATGTGTTTGTTGACAATCAAACTTAGGTTTCAGCTATAACAACTCAGAAATAATTAACCAGACTTGGGATTCTACATTCTTGGCCATGAGGGGACAATAAGAACAGCAGTGACACTAAACCCTGGAACTCACTGAGCTTATCAGCAAGTAGGGGAGAGTAATTCTGTGCCACAGCATCACTGTGCAGATAATGAGAAAACTTCCGGGAAAGTGTTCAGCACGGTGTCTGGCACATAGTAAGCCTGCAATTATATTTGTTCATTGCTCAGTGAAGATGATTTAATGGAACATTAAACTGGTGTGCAAAGACCACATAAACATCAGAGCAAATTCCAAAGGCTTCTGATATCCTCAGCACCGCATGAGAAAAAGAGAGGACAGATTCTTTTGTAAGCCAGAGTGGGGAGGAAAGCTGCCTGCCTTGGAGGGAAGAGGGTGGCTTTTTGTCCTGATTCTGCTTCCTGCTCTCCTGTACCTTTTGGTTAGCTCCTTACGCAACCTCTCCCTGTATCAGATTGCTGGGAAAAAACCCCAAGGGGCTCAGTCTCGGTAACAATAACTATTTGCACATTTGGAAGATGTGACCATTATTGTTGCTAAAACACTTGCTTTAATTATTTATTGTTTCTTAATGTATGGTTTAGCAATTAGGAGATAGCAATGACAATGTTTTGTGATTTTAATTGTTTAAAAACTGTGTTTTTATAGAAAAAGCAACTGTGGGAAATTGGGTTGACTGGACGGGCAGGAAATAACACCACTATAATTGTGGTGCCAACTTACCTGAATTCCAGCTAAATGAGAAGGAGGAAGACTATAGACCCTTTTGTGAGCTGGCCTTGCAAATCCAAATATAAAAAGTAAGGTCATGGTGGTCACACCTAAATTTGGATTCATTGTGTGTGTTTTCTAAGATAATATTGGGGTGTGACAAAGGGGAAGGAGAGGGGTGACAAGACTAATATTATAGCAAATATTTATTGAGCAGATACTATGTGTCATGTACGGTGAAAAGCATTTTATATACATTATGTCCTTGGCCCTATAGGTAGGCATAACACTTCTCATTTTACAGAAAAAACAACTTGTCGATGTTACACAATAAGAGTGGTTGAGATTTAAAGCCAAGTCTGTGACTCCATTCCATGTGTTTTCCATGATTGTTGCCTGAAAACAGAAATAAAGAGAAAGGATATAAAAATGTTTGCTGCTGCCCAGCTGGTGTGGCTCAATGGTTGAGTGTCGACCTATGAACCAGGAGGTCCTGGTTTGATTCTCAGTAAGGGCACATGCTGGGGTTTTGGGCTCAAACCCCAGTAGGGGGTGTGCAGGAGGCAGCCGATCAATGATTCTCTCTCATCACTGATGTTTCTGTCACTCTCTTCCTCTCCCTTCCTCTCTGAAATCAATAAAAATATATTTTAAAAATATTTTGTGCTGAAAGTTATAAAGAAAGATTTACTAGTACCCGGGTGCCAAAGTTCCCCAGTCTGCAAAGTATGCTTAGTAATAGGATATTTGAACGCTAGTGTGTAATTTTAGCAAATTCTGACCTATATTCGCCTAGAGATACATACCACTGCTGAATGAAAGTTTCCAGTTTGTATTGCTTTTACGTCATTGCAGTGTATAACTTAATGCTTGCCTAAGTGTTGGACCAGGATGTGTTTTTCAGGGCTGCTGTGTTGGCCTCCACCTTGTACTGTGGACGTGGTGACCAACTCTGAAGTCGCTGTTAAATTAGCGAAGGAAGACAATAGCCACATGTCATTTGTGCCAAGCAGCAAACCCTGAGTTTCAGCAGAGGAGGCTGCTATTGTTTCATGAACAAAAGGCATTTTGTCTAACAGAAATGCATCTGGTGGCCACAGCAGATCATCTTTAATCCCCTGTAACAAGTTCAGTAGCTGTCACAACATTTTAGGATAATTTGGGCTTAATTTTAACTGCCCTATTGGCCTGTCATGCAGCATACACAAATCCACACTTCGCTTTATTGATTGGCCTTGGTTTTCTTTCTTACTTTTGTTTTCTGGGTCTAATTTTGTGGTACCACTTCTTGCCAGTCACCCAAGCAGGAAAACTGAGGTCATCTGACCCCTTGTAACCTCTGTTCAGCACATTTCCCAAATGTCTCTGCTCCATTCCTGCCACCTCTGCCACAGTTCAGGTCCTCACTGTCACCTCCCTGAACCACTTCAACAGCTGCCTGCTGGGGCCCTGTCCCCAGGCTTCTCGCCTCAAGCTCCTTCTCCCCACAGTCAAGCATCTTCTATTTAAACCCAAGACTGACCAGTCTCTGCCTGTTTAACACCCACCATGGGTCCTCACTGCCTACAGAATCAAATCCAAGCCCCTGGAATGGCTTTGGGCCCCATCTCCCGCTCTGGGCCACGACCATGACTATGACCTCCTGCAGTGCTGAACTTGTATTTTTGCTGTGCACAGTTCTGTTAGCTGCTTCTCCCCTCTGGGCTTTTTGCTCAAGCTGTCCCCTTTGTCCGAAATACCCTCCATGCCCACCCCATCCTCCAGCCCCCTCCCATCCCTTGCCTACAGTTCAAATGGCACGTCCTCTGGGAAACCCTGCCTCACCACACTGTGAGCCCTCACCCTCTGCTCTCCCGACTCAGGGCGTCCTCCTTTCGTTCCCATGTCTCCAGGAACAAATCTGGTGTTTTTAAAATATATATATATATTTGTTTTGATTTCAGAGAAGAAGGAAGAGGGAGAGGGAGATTAAAACATCAATGATGAGACAGAATCATTGATTGGTTGCCTCCTACACAGCTTTCCCTGGGGATTGAGCCTGTAACCTTGGCATGTGCCCTGATTGAGAATTAAACCGTGACCTCCTGGTTCATAGGCAGATGCTCAACCACTGAACCACACGAGCCGGGCCTGGCTTTTTTTTTAACTCTAACCATCAACACCCTCACTACATTTTATTATAATTCTCTGTTGATGCATCTGTTGTCCTTCTTTAGAATGTTTAAAAGTAGAACAGAAAAAGACCAATGGCTTGTAGTAAAATACACGAGAGATATGATCAGATATGATAGAAAATAATGCAAGTGGCCCTTAAACATATGAAAAGATGTTCAATCTTGCTGATAACAAGAAAAATGTGAATTACTATGTCACTGTTTCTTACCTGCCAAAGTGACATAAATGCAAAAGTTTGACAACATACACTGGGTGAGGCTATGGGGAAGTAGTCATTCTCAGACCCTATTGGTTGGAATACATGATGGTAGAACAAGCATAGAGAATTTGGCAACATCAAGCAATTTTATTTGTGCTTTTCTTCTTTGGTCTGGCTATTGCACAGCTAGCAATCTATCTTAAAGTTGTACTGTAAAATATATGAGAAGATGTGTGCAGAAAGCTATACTTTATAGCACTTTTTGCAATAGCAAAAGATTGAAAACAGCCCGTATGACCATTAATAAGAGGTCTGGTTGAATAATTCTGATAAATCCATACAATAGAGTATTTTGAAGCTGTACAAAAAGTGAGAAGTAGTGATCCCACTTCTTGGAATTTATCCTAAGAATACCGGAACACCAATCAGAAATAATATATGCAGCATTAGTTACAATAACCAAGATCTGGAAACAGCCCAAGTGCCCATCAGTAAATAGGTGGATAAAAAAGCGATGGTACATTTACACCATGGAATACTATGCAGCCACAAAAAAGGAACTCTTACCTTTTGCAATAGCATGGATAAACCTGGAGATTATTATGCTAAGTGAAATAAGCCAGTCAGAGAAAGACAAATACCATATGATCCCACTCAATATGTGGAATCTAATCAACAAAATAAACTGACAAAATAGAACCAGAGGCATGGATACATGGAATAGATGGACAGATCTCTGTGGGGATAGGGGTGGAGGGGATGGAATGAAAGAAGAGATTAGCCAAAGAACATATATGTGTTACCCATATACACAGTCTGGTGATGGCCAGAGGGAGGAGGGGCCAGAGGCGAGGAGAGGCCAGAGGCTGGGTAGAGGTGGGCAAAGGTGGGGAGAGGATGGAGACATCTGTAATAGTGTCAACAATTTTAAAAAATGAAAAATATCTTTATGTAATATCATAGAGTGATTGCCAAATGTGTTAAGTGGAAAAGCAAGTTGGAAAAAAAACATGTGTTTAGTTTGCTACTGTTTTTATGAAAAAGGGGAGGGTATGAATATAAATATATATTTATAGTTTTTACAAGTTTTCCTACAAGAAAAAGGAATGAACAAGATGGAGATGACAAGGATAAAAACTAGACTTCTCTAAATAAATATCCCTGATTTTAAGGATTTTACTTTGGGACCATGTAAATATTTTACTTAATTATAAAATAATTGTTTAGCCAGGCTGGTGTGGTTCTGTGGTTGAGTGTCAACATGGTTCTCAACCTTCCTAATGCTGCGAGCCTTTAATACAGTTCCTCATGTTGTGGTGACCTCCAACCATAAAATTATTTTTGTTGCTACTTCGTAACTGTAATTTTGCTACTGTTATGAATCGTAATGTAAATATATGATATGCAGGATGTATTTTCATTGTTTGCAAACCACAGGTTGAGAACCGCTGAATTAGAAGGTCACAGTTTGATCCCCAGTCAGGACACATGCCCAGGTTGTGGGGTGCAGGCTTGATCCCCAGTGTGGAGTGTGCAGGAGGCAGCCGATCAATGATTCTCTCTCATCATTGATGTTTCTATCTCTCTCCCCCTCTCCCTTTCTCTCTGAAATCAATAAAAACATATTTTAAAAATAAAATAATTGTTTAAATCTCTAAAAAATGAAACAAAACAAAAAAATTAAACCTAAATATGTAGTGAGTTGGCAGAATAATTTCATAGGGAAGAACTAACTGATTTTTCTCCTCTATTTTACTTCGCTCCAGTCTTTTGCCACCAGAATTGCTGACCCTAAGCCCAGAGTGGATTGTGAGAGTTGTCACAGTCTTTAAGGCAAAGCGGAAGCCTGCATTTCCCATGATGGATTCATGGGAGGTCCCCAGCCAAAAACCATGATCTCCTCTATTTTCTGCTTTTGTTACTAAAAAATTAATTTTCCTCATTCAGGTTCTTCCTTCCTTTCTCTTTTCAGCATCTTGCAAACCTCAAATGACGACCCAGTGGGCAGGTTCCCATCTTCCACTAGGAGGTTTCAAACTTGGATGCCGTGAAACATGCCAGCTCCAAGGACACAAATAGGTCATTTTCAGAGAGGAGCTTTCACCTGACCATAGAGACCCCTTGACTATAGTCACCAGAACTAGGTCACCTAAGAAAGAATAAGCAAGCTTCGGAAACTGCAGAGGGCCCACGTGGAGATAAAGAAGAGGCACCGCAGGTCATGACCAAAGGACATGACAGGAAGGCGTTTTCTACTGAGGAAGATCAATATCCAGGACTCTGGTGAGAAGATGAGTGGCTTAAACAAGAAGCACTCCTGTCTGTGTCACAAGTCAGTTCTCTGAAGTTGGGGGGCAAGATGCTTATTTGGGATCTACATCTGTGAACAGAAAGAGGCTGGAGTAGGACTGGGCAGAGGAAGAAGCTGACCTGTAATAAGGGCTCAGCCAAGCCTTGGCCCACCAGGAAAATAACTGTCCAAGTAGCAGTGGACATGACTGGCTGTTCGAGCCCCACCTCACTTAGTCCCCTGACACCGGCTGCCCGCTAATAGAGCTTGACCTCAGACAAAAGAGGCAGCTCCCTGCAGCTTAAGCAGACCCTGAACTTGCTGACGGCTGGAGGCCGTCCGCTGACAGCATTTCCCACAGCTGAGATACAGCCCTTCCTTGAAGGGGGACCGCTGGTGCATCTCTCTGCCTCCTGCACTAGCAAACGTCTCCATAGTCAGCACAGTGTTTTATGTTCATGTGTCTCAACAAACAAAAGAGAGCCCCATCTATTTAATGCTGAATTTGAAATTACTATTAGAATTTATATTCCATGGATTATCAGGTGATCAGCATTATATTTTTGGGCAGGCTGGAATTAGCTGTTCATTCATTCATTTCACAAATATTTATTAAATATCTATTGCATAGCAGTCTCTGAAAATTGAAGTATGGATAAAAATGCCTTTTCCATAAACTCCTGGGAATTAGATTCTAGTGGGAAAGCAGACAAAATGGACAAAACAAAGTGGTAAGAGTTAAAAAAGATAGGTATACACAATATACCATAGAAATTGAAGGAGAAAATGCTTGGCTATGCCTGCAGGCATCTTCCTAGAAGAGGAGGTGTGGGCTCTGGCTCTGAGGACAAGAAGTATTTGCATACAAATGTTATAGGAAGAACCAATTGCATGTATAAAGGCTCGGAAGAATGAAAGAGCTTCCCATATTATGGGAACCATAAATAGATTGCTTATGAGCAAGGCACAGATTGTGTTTGAGGAAGTATTAGAACTTGGGATTGGAAAGAAATATACACACACACACACACACACACACACACACACACACACACACAATAGTTTGGTGAAGACCAAAGGAAGGGGAGGCGGGGGCGGGTGAAGGTAGGCAAAGGGGGGAAGTAGGGGGACATCTGCAATAATGTCAACATAAAAATTTTTTTTGTCTACTCCAAGTTTTCTAAATGCAGCTAACCATGGTTTGAGGTTTTTGCTTGCTTTTTTTGCAAGAACACCCCTCTGCAGAACGTTCTTTGGGCAATGTTGATTGACCCTGCCAGGCCATCTGTGACAAGCCTGTTCTAGATCTAGTACCTGAGCAGGTCTGTTCTGACTTGATATTGATAGATAAGGAAAAGATATTATTGGATGCAATTCCTGGGAATGCTACCACTGCATCTGTCTGTTCTTGGAGGTTGGAATACTGAACTCTGTTGGAAGGAACACCCTCTCTGTGTCATAAAGAGTCCTTAGCAACCAGTCTATTGAGGCCACAGACAAGGAGAGTAAAGACCAGAGTCTTTGAGTCTTGCTGGTGCAGATATACTGGTCTGAGGAAGCCGAGGAACCAAATCCAGTGGCACAGTTCAGGCCTTGGCCATAATGTCTATTGCATATCGAGAGCCCATCTCTGCCACAGTGGGAAAACGCATGATTTTTACAGGTAAAGAGATTTTCTGTATGCTTTCACAAGGAGATCTAAACTTTATCCCTCACCCATATGATGCTCATATATGATACTCACATAATGGATACAAGAATTGGCCCTGATCAGGTAGTTCAATGGGTTAGAGCAGTGGTCGGAAAACTGCGGCTCGCAAGCCACATGCGGCTCTTTGGCCCCTTGAGTGTGGCTCTTCCACAAAATACCACGTGCGGGCACGCATGTACATTGCGATTAAAACTTCGTGGCCCATGCGCAGATGTCGGTATTTTGTGGAAGAGCCACACTCAAGGAGCCAAAGAGCCGCATGTGGCTCGCGAGCCGCAGTTTGCCGACCACTGGTTAGAGTGTCATCGATATGCCAAGGTTGTGAGTTTGATTCCCTGTCAAGGCACATATAAGAATCAACCAATAAATGCATAAATAAGTGGAACAACAAATTGATGTTTCTCTCTCTCCTCCCCTCTCCTTCTCATCAACCAATAAATAAAAAAGAATGACATAATTATTCTACATATATTTATTTTGTATGATTTGCTACTCTCATTGTGCATACTCAGCCTGGGCATCTACACTGTGCTTCCATAAACAGATCTGTGACATCCCAGTTCTCACTATAGCTGAGCCTTCACAAATTCTATATCATAGTTTGTTTTGTGTAAGAGGAACTACTTTGATGCTAATAAAAAGTATACCTTGATCAAATTTTAATTATTATTGATTTAAGCTTGAGGTACTTTTATAAACTTGACATATCTGCTTGACAAAACCTTGAGCAAGGTGTGCACTTGACCTAGTAAAATTGTTGGCTTGCGTTTTGTTCCTTTAACTTATCCGAAATGATTTGGGTGGTGTATGTGTGTAGAATTAGAATAAGATGTAATTAAATGGAATCTACTAGTTGTGATAAGTCTGTAAGAAAGAAACTAAAATTCATCTTATTTCCTTTATAGGTTTAAATAATGATCATATTTTATGAGCATATCCCCTTGCTTCTATGTCAACTCCCACTCCAGTCATCAGAGATCTGGCCCCAGCTATTTGCCATTGACTGACTTGTTTACATGCACATGTGTACAAGGATCACAATTGTGAACCTGTACTCCATGACCAGCAAACAAACAAAACAAAAATAACTTTATCAACTGGAGTAATGTGCTTCCTTGCAGATCCCTTTGCTTAAAATATACAGGTTCTACTCATTTCCAAAGTTACTTAGGTCATCTCCTCTCCCCACTGCCCCCTCTTCCCCCTTTCAGTGCGGCTGTGTAATACAGTTAGGTTCTCTTGTCACAGACTGAATTTTTTCCTGGAATCTCCTAAATGATTTTTTAAAAATTTATGTACATCAGGTTTGTTCTTTGTGCTGCAAAGTTTATGGGTTTTGACAAATCCATAGGTTCCATACCCACCATTCTAGAATCATACAGAATAGCTCCGCCACTCTAAACACCGCTGTGCTTCAACCTACTCATTTCCCCCTCTTCTCTTCCCAAACTCCTGGCAACCACTGATCTTTTCCTTTTTTTAAAAAAAAAATTTCTTTATTGTTTAGAGTATTATATATAGTATTACATATGTCTCCTTTTCCCCCCTTGAACTCTCCCTGGCCACCAGCCTCCCCTCCCTCTCCTTTTCCCCCCATTGACCCAGCCCCGACCACTCCCACCCCCCAGGACAAGTCCCCACTGCCCCAGTGTCCGGATCATTGGCTATGCTTATAATGCATGCATACAAGTCCTTTGGTTGGTCTTTTACCACCCCACTCCCCTGCCTTCCCTCTGAAGTTTAATGGTCTGTTCAATGCTTCTCTGTCTCTGGATCTATTTTTGTTCATTAGTTTATGTTATTCATTATATTCCACAAATTAGTGATATTTATCTTTCTCTGACTGGCTTATTTTGCTTAGCATAATGCTCTGGTCATCCATGCTGTTGTGAATGGTAAAACTTCCTTCTTTTATAGCAGCATAGTATTCCATTGTGTAGATGTACCACTGTTTTTTAATCCACTCATCTGCTGATGGGCACTTAGGCTGTTTCCAAATCTTCGCTATGGTAAATTGTGCTGCTATGAACATAGGGGTGTATATGTCCTTTCTGATTGGTGTTTCTGATTTCTTGGGATATATTCCTAGGAGTGGGATTACTGTGTCAAATGGAAGTTCCATTTTTAATTTTCTGAGTAAATGTCATATTGTCTTCCACAGTGGCTGCACCAGTCTGTATTCCCACCAGCAGTGCATGAGGGTTCCTTTTTTCTCCGCATCCTCACCAGCACTTGTTTGTTGATTTGTTGATGATAGCCATTCTGACAGGTGTGAGATGGTATCTCATTATTGTTTTGATTTGCAGCTCTCAGATGATTAGTGACTTTGAGCAAGTTTTCATATGTCTCTTGGCCTTCTGTACGTCCTCTTTCGAAAAGTGTCTATTTAAGTCCTTACCACTGATCTTTTCACTGTCTCTATAGTTTTGCCTGAATGTCATGGAGCTGGAATCATACACTATGTAGCCTTTTCGGATTGGCTTCTTTCACTTGCCAATATGTATCTAATGTTCCTGCATGTCTTTTGTGGCTTAATAGTTCATTTCTTTTTATCACTGAATAATGTTTCATTGTCTGGATGTACCACAATTTGTTTCTTTACTCACCTATGAAAGGAAGTTTGGATTGTTTGCAGTTTTTAGCAATTCTGAAAAAGAGTTCTATAAACATTTGTGTGCTGACTTTGTGTGGCTATGTTTTCAAAATCAATCTGGTAAATACCTAGGAATGTGACTCTGATCCAAATCCAAGAGATTTATGGAATAATTAATAGGGGGTGTTCAATTTAAAAGGCACCATAAGAGATCATCTAATTTAACCCATCATTTTTCAGTTGGGAATGCTGAGGTTCAGAGAGCTAAGTGACTTGCTCAAGATCACACAGCCTTGATCAGAAGGCTGTAAGCCTCTGCCTGCCCCCCTTTTATATGATGTATTTATGTGTATTACATCCTGATATCCGACTGAATAAAAATAGGAATGTATTTAGTCAGCCATCCTATATCTACTAGAAAATCTGCTCATATAAACCAGGAATATTGCAGAATTCTACTGTATAAAGGAATGATCACAATTTCTGTTAGAAATGTATTAGAATTGGAAATACTCTCTAGGACATGGCTGAAAGCAATATGATGAATGAAACTATAAGTGGTAGGAGAAATACTACATAAATGTGTATGTAATTTTGAAAAGCATTGCTCCATTAGCCTGGGTTTCAGACCCATTTATTCATCTCATTTTTTGCCCCGTGAAACTGCCACACTAATAGTTATGTCTCGAATTCAATTATTTCAAAAATAGAAAATGACTTCACACTGAACTGCCAGTGGTTTCCTTTTTAAAGAAAGAATAAAATATTCCTGACTGCAAATTCAGCGTCAGTCTCAACACTATAATTCACGAAGCAAATAGTTTAGATTTTTAAAAACGAAATTATGACAAAAGCTTACACATTTTAATGGCACTAAAACATTTGGTTGGCTAATCTGCATTTTATTCTATAATCATAGAATGTGATTTGCCTGAGGGACAGCAGTTCCAAACCAATCCTTCCCTAAACTGCTGGTCATCTAAGTCATCGCTAATGCGATTTGCAAGAAAAATCATTAGTTGCTGCTACCACTTTGAAAACATCTAAACCAAGAGAACTTCTAAGGACAAGCTTTGTCTCATACTCTAGTTTTTCTGTGTTGTTTTGTGTGTGTGTGTGTGTGTGTGTGTGTGTGTGTGTGTGTGTGTTAAGTCATCGCTAATGCGATTTGCAAGAAAAAATCATTAGTTGCTGCTACCACTTTGAAAACATCTAACCAAGAGAACTTCTAAGGACAAGCTTTGTCTCATACCCTAGTTTTTCTGTGTTGTTGTTGTTGTTGTTGTTGTGTGTGTGGTTTTTTTTGTTTAGAATAATAAATGCCTTTATTACATAAACTAAGATGGGAAGAAAGACTTATTTGCCTTTCTGGATTTTGATTTAACTGTCCAAAGTCAATACCCTATAGATTACATTAATAAAGCCTCTTTAAATCAGGAAGAAATACTCAGGATTAAGCAAAAAAAAAATGTTATTGTTGAAACTGTGCTTGAAAAAATTCTTTTGTCAAAGATTAGTTGATTGTTTAGTGTGCAACCTTATAGGAAATGGAAGTAAACATGAAGATCCTATTTCAGGAAACCAAGGTGATAAACTTAGACACAATTTTGGCTTTTCTCTTACCTTTTCTGACCTCAGTTTTCGCATCTGTAACTTGTGAATAGTAGTACCTATTCCATAAGGTTTGCTATGATGATTTAATGAAACGAAGGTGCCTGCATAGACCACAAATTTAACAACATTTTAAAAACTTTTCTTAAGTAGTTGTACTAATTTTTTCCTTGAGAAGCTCATTATTTAGAGGAGGGAGGTGCTGGGAGAGAACACAAAAATCACCCTTAAAATTCTATTTTTTCATAATAAACCAACCAAGTACAGTTTATTCCCAACGTCTGAAGATTTAAGCAAGCTTTTAAAGGGTACAGAGAGCAATAATCTAAGATGATCTAAACGAGTGGCTTTGAAACTGTAATGTGTATATTAATCACCTGGGGAGTCCTGTTAAAATGCAGATGCTGGTACCGTTGGTCTCGACTTGGGAGCCTGGGAATCTACAATTCTACCAAATTCCCAGGTGATGCTATGCTGTGGTCCAGGGGCCACACATTGAGTAATGAGGATCTAAACTTGTCTGGCTCCACTATTTACTACTGTGACCTTGGACAAGATATTTTCCTCTCTGTGTCTCAGCTATAACATCTGTACAACAGCAATAATACCCCCTTCATAGGGTTTCTGGGAATTTCAAGTGAGTCAATGTACACAGAACACTTAGAACAGTACCTCGCATGTGGTGAGTGCCATGGACGTGTTAACTATGATCATCTGATGCAGATCACTAGCAATATCAGTAAACTGCGGGCTAGTGAAGTCATTGGCCCAGAAGCATTGGTGTTTCTAATCATAGAGCCCACACAAATATATATATTTGTTTTACCTGTTCACTATGGGCCTTTTGGATTTTCCTATAAATCTGACCTAAATAATACTAAAGAAAACAAGCTCCATGAAAAAACTATTATGGTAGAATGGCAGATTTTGGAATATTACTTATAAACCTCATTAAATGCCTGTAATCTCAGTTGATGAAAACGATGTGTCATTCTATGGTCAGGAAGAATAGAAAGAGCTGCGTTGGGTGCCCCGGTGGGAAGTCTTTCATTATAGACATTACACTTGTCTCCTTATTTTGTGTTTGTTTCCTTCTTCTGTCCCCCCGCCCCCTCCTGCAAAAGGAGAGGAAGCACGTGTTGAACTCCAGCAAGGAAGCACTTTACTTTGGACACGTGCTGGGCATGGTCCTTGTCAGTTTCACTCACAGCAGGTGACAAAAAATGAAGTGCCGCACTGTCTTGCTAACCCCAATTGCCAGCACTTATCTCAGAAAAGGGCAAACCTCTCACAGAGCTTAATAAAAGGTCTCTTTGACCATAAGTATCATCTTTAAGAGAATACGCTCCAGGAACAGTCCGAGGCAGATAGAAAGTTATCCATACCTCTAAGCATAATGTCACAGAAAGGCACCGCAACTAGAGTATCTGCTCAAATCATGTATGTGGGGCAGCAGTTTCTAAAAGAAAGGAAATAATTTCTGGAAACTACAGAATTGCAGGAGAGGCGGCCATGTAAAGGGAAGAAATAGGTGCACTGCTTGTCCCTGCTCTGTAGCAAGGCTCTGATGTCACATGGAGACCTACTGCCTCATCTCCAAGCAGAGTCTGAGGAGGACAGAGTTTCTCTGACAAGGACCTAGAACCACCTGAAGAAATCTGGCAGAGCTGAGGGGAATTTGGTTTATTCCTAAACCTCATTCTCATTAGCCAAGGGTCCTGCCTTGGGGAGGGAGGTGGGAGCACCAGAGGGCAGAGCCATAAACCCTAAACAGCTGGAATAAATAGATGTAGCAACTCCCAAGTTCAGTAAACAACGATGGAAACTCACCAGTGCATAATTGGGGGAGGGAGGTGGCTACCGAGGAAAGAAGATCCACGGTGAGCCATGAGATGTGAGCCACATCCAGTTTGGGGTTCTTTGTCACATTCTACTACCAATAGAACAAAGATCTCCCTGGAGGGCTCTCTTAGCTAACCACAATCCCAAATCCAGGGCACTGATTCTCAAAATTTAATATGCTGAAGAACCACTTATGGAGACTTTAAAAAATATATGTACTTTCATTGGTTTCAGAGAGGAAGGGAAAGGGAGAGAGAGACACACATCAATGATGAGAATCATTGATTGGCTGCCTCCTGCACGACCCCTACTGGGCATCGAGCCTGCAACCCGGGCATATGCCCTTGCAGGAATCGAACCCGGGATCCTTTCAGTCTGCAGGCCGACGCTCTATCCACTGAGCCAAACTGGCTAGGGATGGAGACTTTTTTGAATCCAGAATTCCCCAAATTCGGAGTTTCTGCGGCCCTGGCACCTGCATGTTAAACAAGCACACCAAGAGAAAGTGATACAGGATGCCACGTGACACAGCAGGGGAACACAGCAGGCCCCAGGGCGATAGGACCTGTGCCCACTCTACTCCTGGAAGCTCACACGCCTTCCAGTTCTATTACTCTGTGAGGTCTAACTTGCCTCCAGTTAGAAGATCGGAAGTCTCAGTTCACAGCCACTGAATTTTAAAAGTAATTTAGAAGCCCACAATTTTAAAAAGAAGAACAGAAATATCTGTATACTTCAAATTAATGTGCATTATATCATTCTGTAAGTGGTTATGTAAAAATGAAGTAAAAATTTCAGCCCAATGAATTATGTCACTGATGACAGGATAATTAGGAATCTAAGTAGTCGAAATGTATGCAAACAAAGCTATCTGAAGTTTAGGAAGACTAGTGAATAAATGTTGACAGCATTCACGTCTGACAAATTCTTTGTTCATAGCAAGGAAATAATACCTCCTACATCTCTTTCTATTAGAGGTTTTTCAGACTCTTTCAAACTCCAATTTACAAGCTAAGTAGCTATTACCACCCTCTTTTCACAAAACAGAAGCAGAACAAAGTAGACATGCTAGTCATGTGGGCTAAGTAAAGAAATTTTTTTAAAAAGCAAACCTACGATTGTACAATCCTAGGAACTGACGTGGTAAATCTCATTCATGTCCTTTCCTGAGGCTTGTGTGGCCACTTAGAACACAGGATCCACCTTAGAGCCACACTCACTTCCCTATCACCGCCCTTCACACGGTATGCATGTGCCTATGCACGCACATACCCACCCTTTGACATGTGGAAATGCCCTGAGGAATGTCGACGCCTCTTGTCTGCAGGGATACAAAAAAAAAAAAAAAAGATTGCTTATCATTGACCTGGGACATATAATTACTCAGAAGATAAATATTGAGATGAGAGTTTGCAGTAAATCCCCAATACTGTGATAACTCCACCTTTGCTTCCCAGGGAAGGGCATGCTGCGGAAACACTGTCTAGCTATGGATTATTGTGTGTGAGGACTATACACTAGGAAGTTATTTACATTAGTCTACATACACGTCAAGAACCCCATTAATCATTGTTAAGTAAACAACTCCCTGCTGCTCCTCCCCCAGGGCACTCTGAGCCCTGACAGCGGCCAGGAGAGGCTGTCATTCACAACCAGCCTGGAAGGCTGCAAGCCTCTGCACTCATGGTTTGGGGTTTGAGGCCCATGGGCGTCCTGGCCCACAGCATTTTCATCTGGCTGCAGTCACAGTGTTCATGGCTCTGGAGGACGACTTTGGAAGAGTGATAGCCTTTTGCAACATCCAGCCTTTAGGCCAGACTGTCTCAAACATTATCTCCAAATTTGGATGAGAGTTTGTCCAGCCATTTTTGTGCGATGATGTAACAAACTCAGACAGAAACTACATGTGAATGTTCACCTCACCACTGTGATTCACCTGACATGATGACAGAGTGCTTAGCTTAAAATGTTTTGACTTTGAAACATACATGTGGGGGCTGAGAGTTGAATCTATCTCAACATCTTTCCAGCAACAATATGACCTCAAATTTTTCAAAGAGAGCAAGACCAGCATTCTGGGCCATTATACTTGCTTGGGGTAAAAAATAAAATCTCTCCCTTTTTATGTTTTGAACTTTATTTCCCTGTTTAATGATAGCTGTTCATGTATTCGTCTAGCTCCCATCATTAGTTGATATGTATTACCTACTGTTAGAGTCAAATAAATCATGTCAAGTGCAAATAAGAGGACCACCATAACATGTTAACTAGACTGAACTCGTGGCCACAACCTAAATGTAGTGGGTTTGTGCTGTCAACTTACCTAAGCTAGAACTGTGTTTCCCAGAATGCTTTGCTCTGCATAGCTTTGGGGTAGGCTGGGCCACAAAAGACATTTGTGTGCGATGTGGAAGGCGGATGTGAAGTGATGGACACATTTTTTCCATGCTCAGAAGGTGGGTGCGGGCCACCAGGGGATGTTGCAGCCCATGCTCACTGTTGCTGATAAGTTGGCTCACCTCATTGGTCTGGGGCAGCTCCTTCAGAGCATTCCATGCTTCCTTCTTCAGCTTCATTGATTTCTTTTTCTTTTTTAAATATATTTTTATTGATTTCAGAGAGGAAGGGAGAGGGAGAGAGAGAGAAACATCAATGATGAGAGAAAATCATTGATCGTCTGCCTCCCACACTGGGGATAGGAGACTGTAACCTGGGCATGTGCCTGACTGGGAATTGAACCATGACCTCTTGGTTTATAGGTTGACGCTCAACCACTGAGCCACGCTGGTTGGGCAGCTTCATTGATTTTGGGGCCAGGTATTTAGCACTGTGACAAAAAGGCCCATTTTTCACTTACATCAACCAATTTGGAGGCTTAGAGGCATAAGAGACCTATTTGGGTCCAGTTAATCCCTGTAGGTTGCAATTTATCTTACAAACCCACATTGCCTTGACCCACTGCTTTGATGTGTTGCTTGTTAACCAGCATCTGAATCACTTTGCTGACCTGGTGGGGGTCGCCGCTCAGTGCTGGGTATACCACGGCCAGAGTTGTTCTTGTGAAGCTGGGTATTTTGGTGCTCCAGCTGGGGGTGGGGAGCAGGACTTCCGGTACTCACCTTCTTCCTGGTTCCAGCTTCAAAGGCTAGGCAGACGGCACCAAGGGCCACCTAATGTGGAGTACACTAAAAACGTTTGTGGAGGGAAGGCATGAATGAGCTGAAGGGTTGACAATTCCTTGAGAAGTTTGCAGTCTAAGGCCCTTTCCTCCACCGTACTATCTATAGGCTCCGATTTATATGCTTCACCAATAATTCTGCTATCGAGAGAGTCATCTGGATACTGTTTATCTCTAAACCGGGTCAATAATGATCTTAGCACAGAGGACAATGCAGAAGGAACGCACCATTGTTCACTATTTTTGTTCATTTCTTTCCCTGGAGTAGATGAGTGTGCTGTTGGAAAGAAGAGGGAGTGCTCCATAAGATCTTCCTCTCTCATTCAACACTGCTTTCCCCATGTTTTATATGGTTTGTTCACTAACAGAGTGCTGCCGAGAGCAAAATATAGAAACAGATTTTAGAGAAGAAGCTTCTGTCCACCTGCTTCCTCCAACCTGTATTCTAAGCACCCAGGCGCTCCTCTCTCCACCCTCCTACAGAGCTTTCCAGGGCGCTGCTTGCTTGTGTTCCTGATCTTTTAAGACAGAGATTTGCTTTTTAGTAGAAATAGAAAAGTAAAGATATTGCAGATGCATTGTGGGAAGCAATGGGTGGGAGTCAGACGGTTCAAAGGGAATGCATTTAACCCCCTCCATCTTCCAGGGGCCCAGCTGCTGCTCATGGGTCTCTCTGTGGGAGGCAGTCTGCTGTAAGAAATACGAGAAATGGAGAGCACAGTAGGACTCCCCACTTTAGCCTTTTTAAGTGACAAACAAGTGTGAAGTAAGGAGGCTGCAACCACAAGGGGTTACCAAAGAAAACGTAGAAAAATAACTCAGAAAAGATGGCAATCTACAAAGTCCTCCTCCCCAAGAGAGAAGGGAACAGAAAAGAAAAGAAAAAATAACAGAATTCATCCTCTCCCTTTTTTTATTAACTAGAAATTAGAAACTAGAAAAAGATCTGTAGTTGTTAAGTCGTTGCATTTCTCCCCACTGATAATTAGCACCAGATGGAGCAAAATAATGTCATTTTATAATTTGTGGACACTGCAATAGTAAATGGGTTAAAGAGAGTTCAGCTAATGGGTCCACGTGTATCGCTTTCATTTCTTCGTCTGCTGCCAGCAATAGCCAGCGTTTGAAGAGGGTGGGCAACTGTGAGATGTTTCATATGAAACTACACATGTCACCGTGGTCTGACGAATGGACACTGGCAGTGATGTTGGAAATCTGCTTAACATTCCCTTTCTCTTACACGGACAGCAGGAAAATGGAACCGAGTCCCATCCCCACATTTCACATGCATTTGATTGGAGGCTTATACTTTTTAAATTACAAATTCTAATTTTTCAGACCTGTGTGCTGACTTCATCGATCTCTCCAAGTCCTGCACAAGACTCACATTTTCCATGACTAATTCTCATCGATCACGCCTTTCGTTGAATTTCTTTTTTATTGAAAGGCAGCCTTGCCCAGCTCTGGGCTAGCTGTTCAGTGTGTAGGACAGTTTTCTTAGCTAGATTATAAGTTCTCTGAGGGCCGGATCAAGCCTGATCATTTTGCCTCCTCAGCCTAACACTGAGCATGTAGTAAGCACTTAGGTAACTTTTAAATAGCTATCATCATTAGTCAGTTTAATTTCACAAGATTTTAGGTTTTAATATATGTTATTCATATTTATGCATAAATCACAATGCAAAGCAATATATAAAACTGAATTTTTTTGTTCCAACTCTCTCCTTTCTAACAGACTATTTCTCTTCTGTTGAGCTAGCAAATCTTGACACCTTTGTATTACAACATTTGCAAAGGTATAAAGACAAATGCCCGGAAGTTGTACTATTGTTCCTGGCTTGTGATTTAAAAAAAAAAAAAGACTAAGCAATAACTAAATTTCAATTCTAAATGTTTTGCTACACTTGTAAAGAAAAGTGTTTCTAAGTGAAAAATTATTATCTGTATTTAAAAAACTGAATCAGCCTGGCCAACATGACACATACCTGGGTTGCGGCTTGATCACAAGTGTGGGGGGTGCAGGAGGCAGCTGATCAATGATTCTCTCTCATCCTTGAGGTTTCTATCTCTCTCTCTCCCTCTCCCTTCTTCTCTGAAATCAATAAAAATATATTTTTTAAAAACACAAACTGAATCATTCCTGCAGAAGTATAACACTACTAAGTGTGTTGCTGAGTGGTCTGCACCTGATTGGTTCACATGAGACAGTGGATTTCTCCCTTCCTCCAATCAGGGAGCTCTTTCTATCACATGCATATCACACACGTATTCATTTATTCCACAAACATTTATTGTGTGTCAGGCCCCAGGCTTTCCCTGCATTTGCATATTGGTCAAGGAAGGGAAAGAGACCAAAGGCAAAACAACTCTGGGACCTGCCAATTCTGCTCGTTTAGAGTCAATTAACATCTAATAATATGGTTCAATTATTTACATTTCTTGTAGGGCTTGGGAGTCCCTAAACTGATTTTCCTGTAATTCAGTAAACATATGATTTTATTACCATCACTATGATGACAGCACTTTAGAAAAATTAAGTTGCAATTCATATTGAAAATTTAGGAGATTCTACAAAAAGGTAGATGTAGAAGATGAAATACCTATCTCATACATTTGAAAAGACAATGTACCAGTAGAAAGAAAGCATAAAACAAAGTACTAGACTGCTGGTTGATAGACCGATGTCACATCATGTGTTTAAATGTATTTCAAGAGGAATAGATCCACCAAGAGAGAGTGCCATTTGGGGTTACCGACTAAAGCAGGAATGATTTAATCTAAGAGAGATTTCCTAACATGGTAAATATTAAAACACTAGAGGCCTGGTGCACGACATTCGTGCACTCTGGGTGGGTGGGTGGGGTCCTTCAGCCCGGCCTGCACCCTTTCACAGTCTGGGAGCCCTTGGGGAATGTCCGACTAATGGCTTAGGCCCGCTCCCCACTCCCCACGGGGAGCAGGTCTAAGCTGTTAGTCGGACATCCTTAGTGCTGCCACCACTGCTGTGCTCGCCAGCTGTGAGCCCGAACTCTGGCTGAGTGGTGCTCCCCGTATGGGAACACAATGACCACCAGGGGGCAGCTCCTGCATTGAGCGTCTGCCTCCTGGTGGTCAGTGCATGTCATAGCAACTGGTTGTTCCGCCATTCGGTTGATTTGCATATTACCCTTTTATTATATAGGATAAAGTCCTGTAGCAGTACGCACATTTATATTTCCATGCAACCCTCACCACCACCCACCTTCAGAACTTTTCCATCTTGCAAAATTGAAACTGTGTCCATTGAACTCCAACTCGCCATTTCCCCCTTCCCAGCCCCTGGCAACCACCATTCTACTTTCTGTCCCAATGAAACTGACCCCTTTAGTCATCTTATATAAATGGAATCCTTTTGTGACTGGCTTATTTTACTCAACATAATGTCCTCAAGTTTCATATATGTTGGAGTTTGTGTCACTATTTCCTTTCTTTTTATGATTCATTGTATAAATAACGACTCATTGTATGTTTTAATGGATTGACTTGTCCTCCCTTCCCCCTGACAATTTCATATGTTGAAGCCCCAATCCCCAATGTAATTGTATTTGGAGACAGGTCCTTCATGAAGGTGATGAAGGTTAAATAAGGTCAAGGGATGGGACTCTAATCCCATGAAACTGGTGCCCTTGTAAGAAGGAAGAGGGCCCTAGCCAGTTTGGCTCAGTGAATAGAGCATCAGCCTGCAGACCAAAGGGTCCCAGGTTCGATTCTGGTCAAGGGCACATACCCAGGTTGCAGGCTCCATCCCCAGTGTGGGGCCTGCAGGAGGCAGCCGATCAATGATTCTCTTATCATTGATGTTTCTATCTCTCCCTGAAATTAATAAAAATATATTTTAAAAAAAGAAGGAAGAGGAATGCCAGAGCTCTTTTTCTCCCCATGTGTGCACAGAGGAAAGGCCATGTGAGGACACAGAGGGAAGGGGGCCATCTGCCAAAGCAGGAGAGAGGTCTCACCAGATGTTGGCCCTGCAAGACACTTTGATCTTGGACTTCCAGCCCTCAGAACTATAAGAAAAGAGGTTTCTGTTGTTTCAGTCACCTACTCTAGTATTTTGTTATAAAGCCCTAACACACTCATATATATCACATTTTGTTTATCTGCCCGTCCATCAACGGACGTTTGGGTTGTTTGACCTTTTGGCTACTGTGAATAATGCTGCTGTGGAATTGCTAGATCCTCCGGTAATTCTCTAATTTCTTGAGGAACCATCACACCATTTTCTACAGCAGCTGTACCATTTTACATTCCCACCAGCAACGCACAAGGATTCCAATTTTTCTCTATCTCTCATTTGAAAAATGCTTAATCTGATATGTGGTTACTGTGAGAAACCTGTGATCACTCAGTCACAACTGTAGATTTGGAACCATTGACCACCTATTCACATGTGGAAGGTTAATTTGCTTTTCTGTAAGCAAGAATGCAACAGTACACAATACCACTTTTGAGGGGGAGGGGAGATTCAAAATAAGCAGAATCATTTGGTGCCATTTTGTATCAGCATCACTTTATAAAAAATTGTTTCAGCATCCTGTGGTGCGAGGTTAGCCAGGGTTATTCATATGGAAAATAACAAAGTCACCTCCTCTTCCCCCGCAGTGCCCTCACCGGAGTCAACTAAAGCACAGTCTCTAATCTAAAGATATCTGGTCTAAAGGTATCAGATCAGATAGCATCTTGGGACCCCCTCCTGAATTGAATTATGGCATTTGTAAACAGGATATTTTTTTATTTCAGTTCCACATTTTACATAATCTTATAGCTCGTAAATGGAATTTAGAAATGTTCACATAGCCTGTAAGCTCTAAATGCAAATAAATCTTTGCTAAGTAGGATATCTTTTTAAAATCCTTCTAATTATTTTCAATTTTTATAGCTTTAAGGAGTCAACTGAGGAATGATTTTCATAAGCATAAAAATAATTAACTCAGAGAAAATTGCAAAAAAAATTTGTAGCAACATTTTTCAGTAAGTATCAACACTCTCCAAATACTTCAACTAATTCAGAATAACTAGTAAACCTTTTAAATTATTCTATACTATTCTTAAGCTGCCTTCTTCTGCACAATCTAAGAATGGGGATACGTACTTCAAATATTTAATATCTGTCGGTTATTCTAAATGTTCCCTAGGAATTATTTACAGTGATTGCAGCACTTTCATTTTTCAGGCCACTTCAGCTGAAAGACAGACTGAAGTAAAATTGGCAAGTGAAAGTCAATATTTAACTGGTACTTCACTCGGACATTTTATTCTAGTTTCTAGCTTCGATGTTTAATAATTGATTGAGGGAAGGAAGCAGGAGTTCGCTGTGTTTGTTCTCAGAGATTTGAACAGAGGAAGAGAAAGCTTGCTGTTAGGTTTGCAGAAGGCCTAATAGACGTTAGGTTAGGTTGTTTGTCCTAGGAGAAAGAGAGAAAGGGAGAGTAAAAATTAAATGACAATGTGGATTGTAAAAAATAATATTTTAGAATTAGGGGCTAAACCTAACAAGATTAGAATGTAACAGGAATAAATATGAACCTTGCACTTAGGGTTAAAAATCAACGGGATGAGTAAAGGGTAGGGAAGACACTCGTGTGATTGGTTAGTGTGGAGGTCATAGCTGACTGTAAACTCAAGATGAGTCCAGATGGTTCCGACAAAGCTGACATAACCACGGAGCTCTGTGTTCCACAAACCAGCGGACTCTGCCTGGCTGGAGCACATTGCAGCGTTCCTTTTGGTTCCGAGTGACGCATTTTAAGGGAGATGTTCATAAATGGAAGAGCCTCGAGAGGCAGGGTGGTGAAGAATCTGAGAATCAGTTACAGGAAGAGCACCCAAAAGAAGAGGATGCCTCCTTTACCCAAGAACTTGGTGTGAGCCTTTCCCTGGGTCGGCCAGGCTGACCAATGAGAGAGGGACTGTCCGCTGGGATTCAGACGAATGCGTGACTGCTACAGCAAAGCAGATTTCAGTTCAGCATATGGAAGAATAATTAGATCTGTCCAAAAATAGAATGTGCTTCTGTGGCTGGAAATATTTTGGCAGTTGGATGAGCACCAGCTGAGGGACAGAACCCAGGGTACAGGTTGTACCTGCCCACCCCAGGGGCTGCAGCAACCCAAAGCTCCCAGAACACGCTGCAAACACGTCCTTTCTGCCAATGTTGTGGCTAGTGTAACTGGATTTAGGGCTGTCTTCATGTGATTTCCAAACAACCAACTGGCAACCCAAGTGGATTAATATGTCTAGTAGTACAACAGGGCATCTATTTATTTTAGCACAGGAATTTTGGCCGTGGCCACTACTGCAGAAGCCACCAGAAATCATCACCAATAGCACTACACTACTGCCCTCAGAGCCTCTGAATAGCAGCTGAAACATGGAAATATTTGAAGAGGAAATTACCTTCCTATCTTCCCATAAGAGTACCAGTTTGATACCCTTCCTTGGTTCTGAGAATATATGAGTTACAATTTCAGAAGCCAAGACTAGATGCTTTTAAGAATCAAAACACCAACACGGTTAGTCTTGGTATATTAATTAACATATTTCAGAAGTGACTTGGCACTTCTACTTCTTTAGAAACAATATCGATGGTATAAAGCCGTGGTTCTCCAACTTTATCATGTGTCAAAGTCACGTGGAGGGATTGTTAAGGCTCAGATTGCTAGGCCTACCTTCAGAGTTTGTGTTTCAGGAGACAAGAGATGGGGCGTGAGAGTTTGCATTTTGAATAAGTTCTCAAATGCTTATGTTGCTGGTCCGGAACCACACTTTGAGAACTACTGACATAATGAATGAATGAACACAGCATAAGAAGCCATGTTATAATCAGCAAATTGCTAGTGTCTATAGGATTGGTATGCAGGAGCTGGCTTGTACCTTCTGATTGTTAGCAACTCTTTTCAACTCTGCATTCAGTGACATCAGCTTGGTAGTTTGAAACTGGTCATGGTGGAAATATTTACACCACAGATATTGGTATATGCTAACACCATAATTTTTTTCCCCTCTGAATGCCAGGGTTAAATATTTACCAGTAAACCATTGCTATAGACTCACAGCAGAAGGAAAATATTGGATGATCTAATGTCTAATGTAACATTGCTCAAATTCACTTCACTCATGGATTTAATAAGTATTTCTTGAATCCTGGCTACATAAGCACAGCAGTATTTTTTCAATTATAATGTGCTGAAAGGATTTAATAAGCATGGATTAAAGCAGACAATGAAATACGGTTTCATGTATTAGTCATTTGCTGTAAGAAATATTCAACATTTGATCCATTTCATAAATGTGTATTAAAATTATGAAAATGAACATAAACCAGTGATCATTAAAAGTGCATTATCGAGCCCTAGCCGGTTTGGCTCAGTGGATAGAGTGTCGGCTTGTGGACTGAAGGGTCCGGGTTTGATTCCAGTCAAGGGCACATGCCTGAGTTGTGGGCTCGATCCCTGATAGGGGGCGTGCAGGAGGCAGCCAATAAATGATCCTCTCTCATCATTGATGTTTCTATCTCTCTCTCCCTCTCCCTTCCTCTCTGAAATCAATAAAAATATATTTTTTTAAAAGTGTGTATCAAAGATTAAGAAATAAAAGTGCATATCAGTTCATTATCTTCACCATCTAACATTTACTGCTTAGAATATGTCAGATACTATTCTAAGTTTACATGAATTATCTCATTTAATTCTTATAAAATATGTCACTTAGATACTGTTGTCCTCATTTTATATATTAGAAAAACTGAGTCACAGTAACAGGTATATGATACCTATGTATCAATGTTTATGGAATATCAGGCAGCCATGTTTCATGTGATCTCACATGTAATGTCTTAGAAATCTCACATACAGCATTTCTCAAAGACAGTTTACTGATAATAACCACATTATTATTATACTAGGGGCCTGGTGCACAAAATTCGTGCACTGGGGGGGAGGGTGTCCCTTAGGCCAGCCTGCCCCCTCTCACATACTGGGAGCCCTCAGGGGATGTCCTAGTGACGGCTTAGGCCCGCTCCCTGCTCCCCTTGGGGATAGGGCCTAAGCCGCAGTCTGGCCTCCCTTTGTGGGAGGTGACC
>NW_005354829.1:5305891-5322138 GCF_000412655.1 Myotis brandtii
AAAAACCCTAGATCACCTTTTTGGATTCTTATTACCCAAGTTACTAAGAATATTACCAGTGGCATACAGGGAGCTTAACCAATGAGCAGTCAGAAAAGGTGTTTCCTCTGTAGTTCACATCAATAGCCAGCTTGCTGCCCCCCCGCCCCCCAGGCCTGACACCTCTGGCCCAGGCTTCAGGCCTGGGCAGGAGACCCCCATCTTCCTCCCATCACCGGCTCCGCCCTTGCCCAGGCCTGACGCCTCGGCCAGAGGCGTCGACCCTCATCACCCTCCAATCACAGGATCGACCCCTTGCCCAGGCCTGATGCCTCCGCCAGAGGTGTCAGGCCTGGGCAGGGGACCCCCATCTTCCTTCGATCACCAGATCGGCCCCTCGCCCAGGCCTGTCGCCTCGGCCAGAGGCATCAGGCCTGGGCAGGGGACCCCCAGCTCCCCCCCGATCACCGGCTTCTGGGCGGCTTCTGGGGCTTCTGGGGCCGGCCTGCGGCCCGGATGGCGGCTCCCGCTGGCGGCTGCGCTGTCCCACCCTGCCTGCAGTATGCAAATTAGATGCCATCTTTGTTGGCGGTTAATTTGCATATTGTGCTGATTAGCCAATGGGAGGCATAGCGAAGGTGCGTCAATTACCATGTTTGTCTATTATTAGATAGGATAAGCACTATAATCTTGTTTTGTTTTTGTTAATCCTCACCTAAGGATATTTTCCCATTGATTTTTAGAGAGAGTGGAAGGGAGGGGGAGAGATATATAGAGAGAAACATTGACGTGAGAGAGACATATCAATTGAGACCAGGGCTGTAGATCAAGCCTGCAACTAAGGCCCTTGACGGGAACTGAACCTCGGACCCTTTAGTCTGGGGGCCAGACTCTATCCACAGAGCCAAACCAGCTAGGGCTAATTACTATAGTCTTAAATATATTTTTAATGATAATTAGAAGAAAATGCAGATGGCATCGATACTTTGACAAAACAATACCAGAAGAATACTGGCATTCCAGGGAAAACAATGCTAACCATTGGCTTGATGGCATTCAAGCACAATAGCCTGACCCTCCTAACTCTCTTCTGTTGAGCTACACTCTCAAGACCCCTCAGCCCTTTTTTCTGGTGGGCGAATAAGATCATAGTTTGCCATTCTGATTCCCCAATTTCTATCTTTCCGTGAGGTTGACCTACTTACTTCATATTTTTTATTTACATATCATTATTAGGTCATCAGTCTATGATTGCTCTGACTTAAAATAAACTGTCTTTAAGGTTCTTTAGTAACTATTTGATCACAACTAGTATCGATCCTGGGAATTTCTACTTGTCACCACTTAGTATTCCCTGTGATTCATCTTTCATGCTCTGTGTTTTGTTCAAAGCCACAGTATGACCTAAAATGAGCATTATGTGGAGTGAAAACTTAGAAACTCTCAGGATGTCAGCATGTGCAACATATCTTGTAGGGAGTGAAATCTCACTTTAAAAGGAATCCAACTGTGAGCAATTAGCTACAGAAACCTGGGGGGCAGGTTTCAGGGATGAGTAACAAGTTCAACATCACAGTGCAGTGACAGGGCGTGGTATGTTTATCCACGTGTTAAAGCCACGAGCATGTCCCTACATAAACAGAGTTGCTCAAACTGGTTTCATTTGGGTCTACTGAATGGACCCTTCTAGACTGCTTCTGTCTGGCTCTTTAGTGAGTTGTATGTACTAAATAGAATTTCACTAGTTTCCAAACTCTCAGCCGGTACTGCTCAGTAGAAACACAATGCAAACCACTTACAGGATTAACAATTTCCTAGTAGCCACGTTTTAAAAACTAAAACAGTTGAAAATCACTTCAGAAATAAATGAAAATACCTCCAAATTATTGTCATTTCAATAGGGAATGAATATCAAAAGTTATTAAAGAATGTTTCACATTATTTCTTTTGTACTAAGACTTTGAAATCCGGTATGTGTTTTTCACTTTATAGCACATTTCAATGTGGACTAGTCATTTAACAACTACTAGTAGCTATGTGTGGCTGGTGACTACTGCATGGAGAGTACAGCTTTAGACTTGTTAAAGCTCAGATTATTATTATATTGGAACATCCAGTATCTAAAAACCCCAGTTGATGGGATTCCTAACTTTCTAGAATGGAATATCAAACAAACACTCTTGACCTATAGCTTCTATATCAGGTCATTGTTTATAATTAGGATAAATAATAATGAATGAATGATGGTGAAAAACAACTATAAAAATGAGTAAATTTATTAAAGTTGCAATACAGTGCAAAACTGAAACAACCATATTAGCTTCCAGAATTTCAATCTACATATATAAAAGGCTGATATGCAAAGTGTTCCCTCTGGAATTCGACCGGGAGAACAGGAGTTCGATCACTTGCACTGACATGCACTGACCACTAGGGGGTGGCACAGAACATGGCGTGTGACCAGCAGCAGCGGCAGGGCGCTGAGGGAATGAAGGAAGGAGATGGGGAGGCGGGGAGGCTAGGAACCTGATGGGCCCTGATCACCAGCCAGGCCTAGGGACCCTACCCATGCACGAATTTTGTGCACCGGGCCTCTATTTATTTATAATAATGTAGGATCTACTTAAACCTCTTCGCTGAATGGTTAGCATTTCCAGTAGCTGTGTTCTCTTTAGAGAGGAGTATTTTTCTGCCTACCTTCACAATGGGTCTCTTTTGTGGAAGAAGAATCTTTGTATTTAAAGTAAAATTAAATCTGATTTCCATCTGTTTGGCACTATGATACTCCCTGCATAATATCCTTAAACATTTCCATTACAGTTGTTCAGGGCATTGCACCTAATCGCCTCAGTCCCAATATTGTATAGGCTACAATAGCACTAGCATAGAAGAAGGTATGGGCATGGTAGACGGTGATAGAAATAACAGAAATGGTTAGAAGTTACACAATTTGATAATAACTATCATTAGGCATCTGTTTTGTGCCAGGTACGTGTCCAGATATGACATACATATGCTACATACAATATATCTCTTAGTTCTTACAACAATTGTATGAGGTGGTTAGATGTTTCATTTTCCAGATAAAGAACTGAGCCTGAGAAACAGGAAGTATTTTGAAGAAGGTTACGAACCTATTATGAAATAGAATTTAGATGAAGTGTGGTCCATCACTTCTCCACACCATGATGCCTCCCAATAAAGCAAAACAGATGAAAAAGGAAATGGTTTGCTGCAAACCACAAGGAATCGTGAATGGAAGGGCAGAGTGTGAATTACACAGAGAGTGATATAAAGTTGGTAGGGAGAAATAAAACATTTCATCATTTCCTTGTACAGCAAAGGAAGAGGAGAAAATGGAAGAAGTGGTGGCAACTGGTTTCCTCAGGTGGTCATAAATATGCTTCCACAGGAAATGAAGTTTTAGAGGAACAGTGGGAATTGAAACAATGGGGAGGACTGAATGTATAGAAGTGATAAACATGATTAAGAGACCAAAGGAGAGAGAAAAAGTAATTCGGGTGACCATTATGTCAGTGGCTTTCACACTTTTCTGATTACAGCCCACAGAAAGAAATACATTTTACACGGGACTCAGTTAACTGACTGTGTGTGTGTGTGTGTGTGTGTGTGTGTGTGTTATATTTACAGACATATATATTTAATGATACATATATTTAGTGATACACACACACACACACACACAGTCACTAAAACAGGTGAAAGGCAATTCAGTGAAGAAAGAATCATCTAGCAAATGGTGTTAGAACAATTGGTTGTCCGTACACACAAAAATTGAACTTCAATCCATATCTCTCATCAGATACAAAAATTAATTTAAAATGGATCATAGACCTAAATGAAAAACCTAAAACTATATAAAACTTCTAAAAGAAAACATAGGAGAAAAATCTGTGACCTTAAGTTTGGCAAGAACCTTTTTCAGATCCAACACATAAAGTATGATCCATAAAGGAACAATTTTATAAATTGGTCTTGACCAAAATGAAAAATTTCTACTCTCCATAAGACACTGTTAAGAGAATAAAAATACAAGGGCAGACTAGAAGAAACTATTTGCAAAGTGTGTATTGACAAAAGACTTGTATCCAGAGCATATAAATAACTCTCAAAATTCTCAATGAGAAAACAACACAATTTTAAAAATGAGCAAAAGATTCAGATGCTTTATCAAAGAAGGTACACAGATGGCAAATAACTACAAGATGCTCAACATCATTAGTCATTAGAGAAGTGAGTGCCAATTAAAACCACAATGAGATACCACTGCACACCTATTAGGACGGCAAACATCAGCAAGTATTCGCAGGTGGAGCAACCAGAGCTCAGAGATACTGGTGGGCGTGTAAAAGCGTAGCATCACTTTGGAAAACAATCAGACAGTTTCTTAAAAAGTTGATACACACACCATAAGACCCAGCCATTCCACTCCTAGGTATTTAACTAAGAGAAATGAAAGCATTTGTCCATACAAAGACCTATACAGAAATGTTCACAGTGGCTTTATTTGTAACAGCCCCAAACTGAAAATAATCCAAAAGTCCATTAACAGGTAAATGGATAAAACAAAGTTGTTGCACATCCAGACTATTCGATAATAAACAAGAAAAAACTGTTGGTTCATGTTATAATAAGGATGATCTCAAAATAATTATGCTTAGTGTAAGAAGCCAGGCAAGAGAGAGAGAACACTGTATGATGTCATTTATACAAAATTCTAGAAGGTGCAAATTAATCACATTGTAACAGAAAGCAGATAAGTGGTTGCCTGGGTATGGGAAAGGTCAGAGAGTGGGAAAGGAAAGGATTTACAAAGGGAATCGATGGATATGCTCTTTATCTTGATTGTGGTGGTATTCCCGTGGACAGGATTGCCAGATTTGGCAAGTAAAAAACAATTAAATTTGAATTTTAACATAAAGAATATTTTTAGTGTAAGTATGTGTTATGCAATGTTTGAAACATACTAAAAATTTATTTGTTGTTTATATAAAATTTAAATTTAACTGGATATTTTTTCTCTGGCCACCTTGTTCATGTGTGTACACATACGTAAAACAAATTTAACTGGATATTTTTTATTTATCTGGCCACCTTGTTCATGTGTGTACACATACGTAAAACTTAAAGAAATTTTACACTTTAAATATATGCAGTTTACTGTATGTCAGTTACACCTCAATAAAGTTATTGGGGGAAATAAGAAGGAATCGAGGTGAACCAAGGAAGATGAAATGACTTCCCAAGTCTTCTCAGCCAATGGCAGCAAGGTCAAGGCCAAAATCCCAACTGCCATTCATTCTCCCCACCTATGTGCTCCTTTTATTACACCACATTAATTCTAGAAGAAAATGTTTGCTCACAGGACTGGGAAAATAGATCCCTAAAGTAAGGACATTCACTTATGTACTCATAAAGAAATTTAAAATAATTTATAATTTCTTAACCTCTGCTCTCATGTGGCTTTGTGAGTCTAATAGTTTACCTGTTCACAAATCCATTGTAATAGCACAGTGCCGCCGTGTAATGCAATCCATTTCTGGAATAAGTAAGGAATCACTTTATTTCGATTCTCTTAACTGTCCGGGAGCCGTGTCGTAGAGAAAAGTAAAGGTATAATGAAAGATACCTATCTGTTGTAAATAGTAACTATTTGTTGATTACCACTTCCTTGTTTTTTCCAATGAAATATTTCTCAATAATCCAAATAGCATGTTCATGTGTTTTTCTTACAGCATACCTTTTGCCATTTCTACTTGTTTATTACATAATTTACAAGTTGAGAAATACCACTTCCTAGTCTAAACGGCCCTGGTCTAGACTGAAGTCACTTCCTGCCGTCTGGAAATAAACAATCCTGCCCTGATGTACTGTTTATCCGGGGAACAGAGGAGGAAAAGGCCATATTTCACGTAGGCTAAAAAGTGTTATTTTAATAAATTACATTTCCCTGGTCTGTAATTGTGATGTGCCTTACTGCCAATGCCTATGTTTAAAGTGGTACATTTCTTTTCTCTTCTCTTTTTGAAGCAAAGCTGGTATTAAGTCAACAGTGTGTTTGACATCCCATAGCACTATTTCCCCCCAGTGCAGTGTTTGTCACCCTCTTCTCTTTGGATTCAGCGGTAAATACTGTCATTTCTCAGAGCACTCATGGAGCAATGCTTTGCCTCTCCGTTCCTTCCAGCACGGGCGGAATCAGTGTCATTCTCACCCACTGTTATTTCTTCTCAGCTAGCTGTATCATTTAGTGTCCCACCCCACTTTTCTATTTTTTATTTGCACTGGCAGGTTGATATATTTGCCTCTCCTCACCGGCCACTTATGCAACTCCAATAATAAGAAAATCAATGGTCACAGAGTCAGAGATGAGATGGGGCCAAACGAACATCAGCAAGGTCAGATAAAGCAACGCTCTCAGCTGGGACCTGCTGTGCACACAGAAAGTAACTTCTCTCATGTAGTTACTCCAGTACATGAATGAAATACTCATCTTCGCAGTGGTGTAGTCAACCATTTGACTCTAACAAATAGGGAAGTTTCCTATCTAAAATCAGCCAGCGTGGCTCAGTGGTTGAGTGTCGACCTATGAACCAGGAGCTCACAGTTCGATTCCCAGTCAGGGCACGTGCCCAGGTTGCGGGCTTGATCCCCAGAGAGGGGTGTGCAGGAGGCAGCCTATCAGTGATTCTCTCTCATCCCTCTTCCTTTCTCTCTGAAATCAATAAAATTATATTTAAAAAAAATAATACAAATAAATAAAATATTCGTAGAGGGCAAAAGGCAAATATGAGACACCCTCTAGATCAGGGGGTCAGTAAACTATAGCCCGTGGGTCAAATCTGGCTCGATGACGCCTGGTTTCCTGCAGCTAAAATGATCACTCACTGTGGTTGAACAATTAAAGACTATCTGTGGCCATGTGAAATTATACACAATTCTAATTTTAGTGTTCATAAGTAAAGTTTTATTGGAACATAGGCACACAATAGTTCACATATTGTCAATGGCTTTTTTCTCGCTGTGATGGCAGCATTGGAGTTGAGACAGAGACAGTATGTCCTGCAAGCCTAGAACATTTACTGTTAGGCCCTTTACAGAAAAGTTTGCTCGGATCAAAGGGTTTGGAGAGAAACACCAACAACTGCTCTCTCTCCCTTGCATTTCCTGAAGGCGCCCCTGGCTTGCCTTAGTTGCTCTGTCTTGTTTCAGTATAAAGCCATACCCTCAAGGCTGAGAGCATAAACACCAAATTATAGTTTAGCAAGTGATCAGGAACCACAGGAGAGTGAGCAGTGACTTAAAATACTCTCCTGCTGTCTTACAAGGAGATTGTACAGCAATGAAAAGTTGCACTGTGTGTGTATGTGAGAGAGAAAGAGAGATTGAGATTTTTTTTTCTCTGTGAGAAATGTTGCCCTTGATGCTTTGCAGCAGATAACCCAGAGGCCAGTATCCGTTCCTTCCTTTCTAGAAAGCTTGCATTTTGTTTGGGTGTCTAGCTTGGCCTCACATGACTCAGGATTACACCCTGATTCATCCAAGCCAGTCACTGAAATCCCCATCCTCCTGCCAGGGCAACGCCTCAGGGAGGATGAATGACTCAGCGCTGGCCAACGAAAGGAAACAAGGAAATAGGAGGAATCCACTGGGGTTTTCTAGGAAAAGCTGCTCCACGGGATGAAACCCACACCCCCTAGGTCAGGATGACGCCTGCATGTGGTCCCTGACGCTGTGACAGCCTCCTTGACACCTGAGGAGGAGCTGCCTGAAGGCAAAGGTGCCCTGGTGCCCTGAGGATGCCGCCCAGAGATGGGAAGGACCTACGATTCTGAAGACATCCCTGACCTATGGAGTTAAACAGCCCCGGACGCATCTGCCTCAGATCTTATTCTATGACATAAGTTATCTTATCTCATCCATTTTGTGATGGATTTCCTGTTTCTTGCAGTACTCTAATGGGTTTTTATTAGTTCTGCATTCATAGATCTTATTAATATCCCTTTTTATGGGAACGTCTGGAGCCGGTCTCAATGAATGGCAAAGAGTTTCTTCTACTAAAATGGACCATTTCATGCCCATTTATAGTACGAAAATTCCAAACCATAAAAACCCCAAACACTGAAACCCATTTTTCATTATATATTTAGTTTTCCCCTTCAGGTGAGAGGAACACGTGGACAGTCATATGGATGCAAAGTTTTGTCACAGCGAGTCCGTCAGTGTTGTTTTTAAAAGTCCGGGGGTGTTGGTAAAACTTTGGATCCTGCCTTCTTTTTCACTGGGAAAAATAGAGGTGTTTTGTGTGTTTTTTTTATTATATCAGCAACGTCAGTGATAAAGTAGTAGTTCTTGCAACAAACCTCACTAAGCATTTGCGGACAGTATTGGGCTGCTCTAGCTACTAGGGAAGTTACAGAGCAAATAGGAGAGTTTAAGTCTCTGAAGGGCGAGAGTGAGAGGCTGCTTGATAAGCAGAGGGATGAGACACACACTCATGAAACAGCTCGGAAAGCCACGCACGCACGTGAAACAGGTCAAACTGTACTTTAAAGTGTCAGCGAACAGCAATGTCTGTCTTGAGAGCAGACACTGTTTCCTAGAGGAGGTGGGTGTGGTCTCCTTCAGACTGGATGATGTGTTAGTCCATTGGGGGCGGCTATAATCAAATACTATCGTCTGGGGACTTGTGAACGACAGAAATTTATTTCTCATACTTCTGGAGGCTGGGAAATCCCAAGTCAAGGGCATCTGGTGAGGGGCAGATTCTGTGTCTGGCGGGAGACTGCGCCCTGCTTCAGAGATGGCCAGTTTTTTCGCTATAACCTCACATGGCAGAAGCGGTGAGGGCGCTCTCTGGGCCTCTTTTATAAAGGGCACTAACCCCATGTGTGTTAGCTCCACCCTCATGGCCTAATCACCTCCCAAAGTCCGTACTTCCACATACCACCACATTGGGCCTTAGGAGTTCGAATAGGAATCTGGGGGAGGACACACACATTCAGCCACTAGCATATGAGAAATCAGAAACACAGAGGCCACGCCACATGCATCTTTGTTCCTTTCACACTGACCCAGTGCCAGGCACACAGTAGGGTGTCATCGATATTAGTAGAATCATTATTTGAACTATGCATATCAAGCGAATTCTTTCATTCTTCATAACTCAATTCCAATTTATAATTCTATGCAAAATTATCTTATAAAACACCCTATTAACACAATAATCCCATGAGCTTACTGGAGGCAGTTTGAGTTTCTTGGAAGCTGTCCCTAATGTTTTCAGATTGTCCACAGGAGGTTTATTGTTTGGAAGAAGAACAAATGTATATAGCGGTATTTTTGCCTGATGTTTATTTGACCCTTTTAAAAAAATTAACATAAAATTGATTCTCTCCCTTCCTTCCAATGATGCTGCAAGACAGACATCACTCTTCCTATTTTATAGAGGAGGAACCTGTAATTCAGACGCTGGATCATTTCCCCCGGGTCACAAAGCCAACACAAGACAAAGCCAGCCTGTGAACCCACAGCAGTTTAGCTTCAGAACCACATCCTTAACTGTAACGTTAGCATTTCAGACACAAATGAGCAAGTAATGCTGGGCAGGCCCATAGGAGAGAGGCGAGCTGGGATCTTCCTACCGTCTTTGAAGCTGCAGTTTCCAGGGCGGGAAGATGGAGAGAGGTGGAACCATGAAGCCTGGTGCAGGTTTTAATGAAGCACATCTCCTTCCCCGCAGTTAAGGTGGAAGAGGCGTGAGGACTGAGTGAGCAGCGTCGGCAGTTCTATTTAAGCATTACAGCTGCAAATAATCCACCAGAGTTTAGCCCTTGAACATGAAAGAGAACTCCAAAGACAGGCAGGTGAGGGTTTTGTTAACCCAGGAGCTGCCAACTTCATCATTGGCAAAACGAGGGCGGGAGTTTTGGGGAAGAGGATGAAAGATCCAAAAATAGTTACTATAGGAAAACAACGACAAAGAAAACAACTAACCAGAAACACACTAAGGGATGTAACAACCGTAGTTGAACAGGGATAACTGTTAAAGGGAAAATAAAGAGAACATAGATTGAACGTGAATTGGAAGCTTTACTTTCAAGCAGGGAATCAGATCCAGCATAGAGTCTAGGGCTCTGGAGGATGAGGCCTCGGGGAGGGGAAATGGGCGATTTAAAGCCAAACACCTGTGGAACGGTTTCACTAGGGAAACCACATTTCTGTGTGTGGCTGGTTGGGTGGTGATACGGGAATCTTATGGTTAGGGAACACTGGGCCGGCTATAGATCTGCTGAGAATGTGGGGCCCACCTCAGATCACGGCATCCAGCTGCTGCTGCTTCACTGGCAGGTGCCTGAATCAGTTGTGTGGCCAGGGCGGGTCTCCCCAGGAATCTTCTATGTCATGCCCATCGCATCACTCTAGTTCTAAAGCACAGATGAAGAAATGATGGTTTAGAAAAGACAAGGGACCATACTATGCAGCTGTATAAAAGAAAGATCTCTTACCCTTTGAGACAGCATGGAAGGACCTGGAGAAATAAGCCAGTCAGAGAAAGACAAGTATCACATGCTCTCACTTAAATGTGGAATCTAATGAACAAAATAAACTGAAGCATAAAATAGATCCAGAGGCGTGGAAACATGGAACAGACTGATGAATCTCAGAGGGAAGGGCGGAGCTGGCGGCAGGAAGAGATTAACCGAAGAATTTATATACATATATGCATTACCCATGGACACAGACAATAGTATGGCAGGCCTGGGGGGATGGGGTGAAGGGGGTCAATGGGAAAAAAGAGGACATCTGTAATACTTTCAACAATAAAGATAAATTTAAAAAGAAAAGTCCAGTGACTTGACTAAAGCCATGGAAAACCTTTCTTTTTTTAAAAAAAAATATTTTATTGATCCTTTACAGAGAGGAAGGGAGAGAGATAGAGAGATAGAAACATCGATGAGAGAGAAAGATCGATCAGCTGCCTCCTGCACACCTCCCACTAGGGATGTGCCCGCAACCAAGGTACATGCCCTTGACCAGAATCGAACCTGGGACCTTTCAGTCCGCAGGCCGACACTCTATCCATTGAGCCAAACCGGTTAGGGCAGAAAACCTTTCTTAAAAATATATTTTTATTGATTTCAGAGAGGAAGGGAGAGGGAGAGAGAGAGAGAGAAATATCAACAATGAGAATCATTGATCTGCTGCCTCTTTCACGTCACCTACTGGGGATCGAGCCCGCAACCCAGGCATGTGCCCTTGACCGGAATCGAACTCAGGACCCTTCAGTTTGCAGACCTACGCTCTATCCACTGAGTCAAACCAGCTAGGGCTAGCCATAGAGAACTTGATTGGAGCGCCCCTAACGTCCCACCCTTGAAATACACACTTTTCATTTGCAGAGCCCCAGCACTTTTCATTCCACTGTCCACAACTCAGTGCTTTTGACTCAGCTGTCAAGTGGTGGCTCTCCTAAAACATGTATTGCAGTCCACAGAACAGACTAACTAAGGAACTAACTGCAGATATACTAGTATATCTGCTCTAACATTTATGGTAGAGTGTGGTGATGACAAAATTTAAAGGATAATGGAAACATCACACACAGGATCAGTATTTCCCCCAAGTCTGTGGGATTCGCACACGTGACCCCATGACCCAATGGGGGGAATGTGTCATGTTTAAATAAGGTTGAGAAACTCTACATTGCATAATTGTAAGCAGGTTTATTTATCATGTGATTTCTCACAACTTCTAATATACTTTCATGTGCGACTCTCTAAAAGGCAAATGTAGCAAACAGTGTTCCCAAATGTACTTGAGTATTCAGCACCCCCACCTACCCCACCCCACCACACCTGTACGTATATTTTCTGGTGCACTCATGGGAGATTATTTGATGAAACATTTGGAAAAATACTGGCCTAAAACATACACTGAAATCCCAGCAAAACGGACACAGTTTTTCTGTATTTCATACTATTTAGAAGAGATTGCAAAAATTTCCTTCTGACAGGAGTTTTGTAGGTGAGACCTCAAGACCTGTCGTATTGAGAGAGAAAATAGACTTTCATGCTCTGGCCATTCTATACTTTACCAAAGTGAAAGCCTGCAGCCAATAAAATTGAAGCCACAATGTATTCATCCAGGGAAATTAGCCACAGTGAATACTCAATGCGTCATGGGGAGCAAAGAAGATTAGGAGGCTGTGAAAACATCTGCCAAAATCATGTGTCTGAAGAATGTTTTCAACTTCCTTGGAAAGCTTAGATTACTCTTCCAACCACAGATTTGTTGCGACATTGACCATTTCACCGCAGTACCTGGTGGAAACCCCAGCTCGTCTGTGCTCTGCAAATACTGAGCTCACTGATCCAAGACAAAGTGAAGGAAGCCACAGGGCCAGCAGGGGTCCAAGTGACACACAGTGTGACCACAGAAGCTCCTGCCTCTGAGGTCTTTGCAATGAAGTTCCTCCTTTGAGTCCCAGATCTGCCTGTACAATCCTGCACACGTTTTGGTCCTGGGGCTTCTGAAACTCTTCCTCAGCCAGCATGTCATTGTCTATTTGTAGTCAGTACTATTTATTCTTCCCCAAAGTCTTAGCTCCCTTTATATTTTCACATCATCAACTTTCAAAACCAAGTTTATTTCAGTGATATTTCCCCAGACCTTCTCTTTTTTTTTTGCTGGTTTCATCCACTTTCACAATTCATCAATTGCTTCTTATTCATTGTCTTACATTTACTAGTAAAATACCAATATTTAGCCCGGCCGGCATGGTTCAGTGGTTGAGCACGGTTTGATTCCTGGTCAGGGCATGTGCCCAGGTTGCAGGCTCGATCCCCAGTAGGGGGCGTGCAGGAGGCAGCTGATCAATGATTCTCAACATTGATGTTTGCATCTCTCTCTCCTTCTCCCTTCCTCTCTGAAATCAATAAAAATGTATTTTAAAAATAAAATACCAATATTTATTAACTACCCCACCTTGGATCATCATCTGTCATAGGTGGTCCTTCTCACATGATAGTCTTCTCCACTTTCCAATTGCTTCTGATATATTTGGGGATCTTCTAATTCTTATTTCAGGTTTTATCTATCTAGATACAACACCCCCAGGTGAGGTTTTTTAATGTATAAAATGGGCCTGTGTTAAGTTGATTATAAGCAAAGTCATTTAGTGGGACAATGAAAGGCTCGGTTTGTGTGACGGCCTGTCAGGGAACGAAGAGCTGGTTAGCTGTGACACTGGACAAATAACCCATCCTTCTGCGCCTCGGTTCCCCACCCACCAACTGGGGAAAATGTACCACCTACCTCATTTGGTTATTATAAGGATTAATTGAATTAACACACATAAATGGCCTATAATAACACCTAGAACAGTGATGGCGAACCTATGACACGCGTGTCAGAGGTGACACGCAAACTCATTTTTTTGGTTGATTTTTCTTTGTTAAATGGCATTTAAATATATAAAATATATATCAAAAATATAAGTCTTTGTTTTACTATGGTTGCAAATATCAAAAAATTTCTATATGTGACACGGCACCAGAGTTAAGTTAGGGTTTTTCAAAATGCTGACATGCCGAGCTCAAAAGGTTCGCCATCACTGACCTAGAATATAGTAAAATTATTAGCTATTATTATTTCCACCATTTCAGATAACAAAGGCATCTTCGAATAAAGTGTGGAGATTTTTTAAAGTACCTTTTTTTCTGTCTTTTTAAGGCCCAGATTATAAAAAGGATTATCTACCTAGAGTTCAGCAGCACACCTCCTGTGCAGGAGAACTGCCTCCGACATTAGAGCGATCTGGAGACCTCGGCTACTTATGGAGGCCTGCCTCCTGCGGCAGCCTCCCAGCCCAATACAAGCACGTGTATGTGGGTGAAGTCGGCTGGGGAATACCAGAGTGTGATTTTATCAACAAAACGAGGCGCGAGAGTGGCTTTCACATCAAGGTATCGCTCTTAAATTTCTGTTCTTCAGAGCATACTGTTGTCTGATTTGAATGCTTGCAGAGTTTGCTTCCATAGGAAACAGCATGGTCTTGATCTGTGATGGAGAAAGGATGGCATTTGAGTTTGGCAGAAAAGTAAATGCGTGAAGAAACGTACTTGCTACCACCCTTCCCATTTAGGCCCCTTAAACCGTGAGAGGAGAGGTGTGAAGAAAAGGAAGCCGTGGGCAACACAAACGCACTGGAGTTTGGCTTGGGGATGCTTCAGGTTCACATGCATGCTGCGACAGTCACACGCGGCCCCTCCCCGCTCTCGCTCATGAGTGGGCGGGGTAAAAGCAGGCCGGGCTGGATGGACAGCGAACTGATGAGTCCCAGGTCTCGGAAACCCACTGTGTGGCTAGTGCCTTCGGATCCAAGTTCCAGAGGGACCTTAGAAACCTTGTCTATGCCTCTCGGTGATTTAAATGCAGGGACGAGCCCATACAGTCTCCTCTGTGGAGGAAGACAGCACAGGTGATTTTAGAAGTAAAATTTAAGCATTCAGACTTTTTTTTCCAGGCAGGCCTTTGCAGTGTCTGAAAAGGGAACATGTATCAATTAGGCAGGGACTGGATTTCCTTGAATCTTAAGGCCGTAGAGTACAGCCTCATACGGTCAAGTTTAACAAAAGGAGAAGCCCTTTGCTGGCCCAACCTGTACAGCAGTACAGGAAAGTGATTGGGAGCTCAGTCTCTATCAGACAGACCTGGGTTCAAATCCTGGCCCTGAGGTAGGTCTGGCCTGTGGCCTTGGGCTGGGGAGTTCACCCCTCTGCGTCTCTGCTCCCTCCTCTCCTCAAGGCAGTGCTTAGAGAGCCCACTTCAGAACATCTCTGAATTCCTGTTCTGGTTCTGCCACCTGCTACCTGAGAGTGGCCTTAGGCAAGTCCCTTAACCTCTCTCTGGCTTCAGTTTCATTATGAATCTTATTTACTTTATTGGGCTGTTGGAAACATTAAGCAAGTTAATATTTGCAAAGTGCTGGGAAGGGGGTGCTCTATGTGTTCACTATTGTTATTATTATTGTTGTTATGTTGTGAGAGTTAAATATGAGAACACGAGGAAAGCACTAAGCACGATGCATCTCACGTGGTTGACATCCAAATCTCAGCTCTTAGCACTGGGGTTGTTGGCTGTTCGTACTGCGGTTGTTGTGAATGTTACTCCGGGCCAGTGCAATGAAATGAATGCCCAGGTTTTCAGCTGTGTCCTGTTCCACTTGGGCACTAAAGACGAAGATCCGAAATTTAATTAAATATCAAAACTGGCCACCAGCACGGAGAGTATGGCCCAAGGCAAGGCAGCTGGTTGGAAGAGTCTAGAATGGCCACTGCCGTGTGGCTAGTCTTTGGCCGGTGCCCTGCTCTGGAGCACAGCCCTCAGTCTGTCTGCCTGTCCTGAGTGCCTATAGCTTCTCTTCCTTTTTCATCTTTAACTTTAGAACACATTTGTCTGCTCAAATGGCGTGCATTCAAGCATGCCTGGTCTCTGAAGCAAGCTGGGAACCCACCAGAGACGTCAGCCACAACTTCGCCTTCCAGGAGGTGTTTATCCCATTCGGATTGCACAGGTGGCTTCGAGTCACCCTCTGCCCGGCAGCCCTGGCCTCTAAACCCCCATGGGATTGAGTGCGAGCCATCCAATCATTTTCTCTGCCAGCTCGAGGCACACTCAGGAGTTGGTCTGGTTTGACACAAGCTATAAGGGCTGTTGCTTCCCATCTCTGCACTTTCTTGGCCCTGGCATTTTGAATTTTGTTAGTAATTTTCTCTTTTCTTCTTATTGATTTTTAGAGAGAGGAAGGGAGGGGAGAGAGAGAGAGAGAGAGAGAGAGAGAGAGAGAGAGAGAGAAGAGGAGAGGAGAGAAACACCTACAAATCAATTTGTTTTTCCACTTATTTATGCATTCTTGTGTGTGCCCTGCCCAGGGATCAAACCCGAAACATTGGTGTAGGGCAGTGATGGCGAACCTTTTGAGCTCGGCATGTCAGCATTTTGAAAAACCCTAACTTAACTCTGGTGCCGTGTCACATATAGAAATTTTTTGATATTTGCAACCATAGTAAAACAAAGACTTATATTTTTGATATTTATTTTATATATTTAAATGCCATTTAACAAAGAAAAATCAACCAAAAAAATGAGTTCGCGTGTCACCTCTGACAAGCGTGTCATAGGTTCGCCATCACTGCCTTAGACAGTGGTTCTCAACCTTCTGGCCCTTTAAATACAGTTCCTCA
>NW_005354829.1:5323142-5337262 GCF_000412655.1 Myotis brandtii
TTTACCTTCTGTATTTGATACAATGTTGCAGTCCGGCTGGCTGAAACCGGGCTGACTAACACAGGTTTCTGGGGTTTTGTTTAGCTTCTATATTTGCAACATAGTTGCTTAGAGTTGCAGCTGAGAGGCCGGCAAGTCAGGCGGGGAACGTTGGAGTCCGCAGTCACTGGAGCAAGCAAGCTCCCTGTTCGCTTCAGTGCATGGCTGCCGGCCGCCATCTTGGCTGGCAGTTAATTTGCATATCGCCCTGATTAGCCAATGGGAAGGGTAGCGGATGTACGGCTAATTACCATGTTTCTCTTTTATTAGATAGGATATTTAAATGCTACTTAACAAAGAGAAATCAACCAAAAAAAATGAGTTCTCGTGTCACCTCTGACACGCATGTCATAGGTTCGCCATCACTGGTGTAGGGGGATGATTCTCTAACCAACTGAACTATCCAGCCAGGCCCTTTGGGTAACAATGTTAAACCCTGAGGGTTCCTTGGACTTAGAGCTTTATAATGAGAGCAAAAAGGTTAACTGAGAATGACAATACATATCAGCAAAGAACTGATATAATTTTCTGATGTAAAGCTGCTACTCTTCTCTGTACCCTACACACTTCTCCCCAGCATCCAGTCCAGCCTCAGACCAGGGTTCCTCATCCACCCCGTGCTTCATCAGCTACTTCCCATCAGTCAGACTTGGCGTGAGTTGACGTTTGAGCTGATAAATACACACACACACACACACACACACACACTCTATGTATGCAAACAAGCTCCTAATTACAAATACTGTATGAGAGGAGCTGGTAAATCCCCTGGCATGATGTAAGTTAAGGAAATGTCTGGGTCCACGTCCTGTTCGCCCTCTGGTTCTGTTATTAATGGGCCTCTATCACACCCTCCGCCGTCCTTACCCCTGCCAGTCCCAGTCAAGAGGGCACTGCTTCAGTCTAACCTCAGAGACTTCTCTGTGTCTCTTGCTGCAATTGCTGGAACTTTGATTTTAAGCACAAACCTTTATCTGGTGGATTTCTAATGCCTGCGCAGCTGCCCTTCCTAATGTACTGCTCCAGGTTTGCAGGAGGCTCACAGTTAAGGAAGCTCAGGCCCCTCCCGTAGACACATGGAACACGGCCTGGGCAGCTGCTTCCTACCTGGGATGGTCTCTCCTATTTGGGGCACTCAGAGGGGTTCAGATCATCTGGATTTGGGTGGAAAAATAATCACTTCCAGGCGGAGTGACACGTGAAAAATTTCCCCACATTGCGGAGGTCAGTAAAAATCACAATATCGGGTTTCTCTGCTGGATCTCTTTGTGTTTAGCTATTTCCTACTCACTCGTGTGTGGGTTACAATGCCATAATGATACATGTGGGTGTAAGCCAGCAAAGATCCCTGCTTTTGTTATTATCTCAGATTTAAGAGCAGTACATTTTTTTAATGGATTTGGTCTCTGCCAAACTATATATGTTGTTTCTGGAAGAATATGCGGAGACCTTTGAAACAATTCCTTTGGTTTCAGCCCCATGCTAAATTGAGGACAATTCTGAGTGCTGCTTAGCCGGGCACGCCTTCTCTTTCCCGGCCTTTCTTTAACCCAAACCTGGACAGAATCAGTGGGCTTCCTCATGTCCATTTTCTGCTCCTGCATGTTGACCTTGTGACCAAATGATTTAAGTCATTTGATGTTCCCACAGAAACAACGTTATACTGGACTTGATGGTTAACTCTTCCAAAGGCAATATTAAGTCAATGAATCATAACATATATTACAACCACTATGTCATCATACAGTCTAACAACTTGAAAAATCTGCAGAAGGTAATAAGGAGAACTATAGGAACCTATAACCATATTTACATGTAATCTATATATATAAAAGGCTAAGTGACCAACCATCCATCTATCCAACTGTCCAACCGACTGACCGGCCGGTACATAAGATGCACACTGGCAATTTAAAAATAAACATTGGCTCGCAGATGCACAATACATATAAAGCTCTCGCTGGTGCCAATCACTCGTGTGTTTTAATTTTATAATACTATATTATATATACTATTTTGACATGTGATTTTTTGCAGTAATGTAATTACCGCACGAATCTTTCTTCTAATTAATTTCCTTTCAATGTGCACGAATCTATGCACCGGGCCACCAGTACAGTATAATATAATGCAAGTAAAATCTTGGAGGCTTTGAAACTTCTGCCTCACTTTTAATTGGGCATACGCTCCATGGTTATGAAATACAGAGGCTTCTTGGGGACAAGTTTTATGGACATTTGAACAGACTTCTGACGTTGAGTTTCTTGATGGCTGTCGAATAAACCGACCCACAGCTGGTTGTTTCGTCAGACATTTTTCTCACTGTGATTTATTTAGAGGAAGTAAACATAAAACGAGCTGCCATTGACTGAATATTTACTATGTGAGGAAGGTACTGTAATTAGTTCCATTTTACAGATGAGGAAACTGAGGTATTGGTAGGTGAGGGCCCTTGCCTGAGGCCTCACAGCCAGTATATGGTGGAGCCAGGAATTCAACCCAGGCTGTGAACCCAGGACTTAGAGGGGATACAGCGCGCATGAGATGAATGACAGGAAAGGAAGTCAGATCATCAGACTGAAGCCAGTGCATAGGGTATACGTTTAGTTATTATTTTTCTTTAAAGCAGGGTCTGGCTGGGCTCAATTCCAATTGCCTTCTCTTACAAGTTATGCATCCTTTCTTCATGTTCCCTCCACTTTTTCCCAGCTTCCTGTCCTGCATTCTTTGTACACAATATACTTCATTTATAATATTAACATCAATTACTAGTAGATAGCACCCACATAGTTGATGTAATAAGGTATAGCTTAGTAATAGTTATTTTTGAATTTTTATTTAATAAACACTTGATAATGTTTCAAAAATCGGTGATCAAATACAATCTTTGGCATTATGGGAAGAAATAGAGAAGACCGTGAGGTCCTACCAACGCCTACCTTCTTTCCTTGTCCCAGCCTGACCCCGTGCGGCCTTCTGAACTGTCCACCTTCACACGACAGTGTCCGGGACAATTTTCAAATTCACCTGGAGAAAGAAATATTACCAGTGTGGAGTTGACTGGTATGCAGACCACCAACCACATATTTCAGAATTTCTGGGTGTCTTTTGCCCTAAATTTCTCACTTACCTGTAGGTTCATTTGGTTGAATCACATTCACCAATCTCGAGTCTCACAGTCCTACTCTCCAGATGGTATATTCCATCCAGAAAACTTAAAAAAGACAAATAAAGCTTTCTTTTTCAACCAAGTTATACAAGCAAAATGGAAAGTAGCTTTTCTAAAATTAGGCACATCTTTGCGTTGTTGCTATTCCTCCCCCAATGGGCGTGTGTTCAGTTCTCACTTTATACTTCTTAGAGTTGTTTGCACCGGTTTGTGGCTTAATGTAAAAATAATTCCATCAGCACCTTTCCTCCTGAAGTGCCTATAGAGCAATGCACTCTCTGAGGCCAAGGAAGCCTTCAGTAAGGAAGTGCCACATGCTGATCATCTGGGAGGGAGGAGAAACATCGCCTACAGAGGCCAAAGGACCTTCCTTTCTCTTAAAAGAATATATTAGCACCATGCACCTCCTTATACACAGACGTTATACTTTTCCATTTTACAAACCTTGGCTCTATAAGATTCCTCGAATAAATGGAAGGAAGTCATTTCCTTATAAACTTTTACTTGTTTCTGAACATCTGTAAATAAACTTTATGTGTGATGCTTCCTTTCTCTAGCAGACCGTGAAAGCACCAGGGAGGCGTGTCCCTGATGTGCGCTCCCAGCGCTGTGTGCAGAGCGCTCGGTGAGGAATGTGTTTGCAAAGGGAAGCTCCTCTGTGGGTAGCCAGGGCCACGCCACCTCCACATTCCGCTGGGCACCACAGCCCCTGGGACCCTGCTCCTCAGCTAAACAAAGGGCTTCCTCTCGCTTGTTGAAGTTACTTTATAATTATTGGCAAATTGGGAAAAATACATATTAATTTTCATACCTTTTGTTAGGATGTAGAAACATGAAAAAGAAAGAAGGAAAAGCACCCAGCCAGCATGGCTCAGAGGTTGAGCATGGACCTATGAAGCAGGAGGTCACGGTTCGATTCCCAGTCATGGGCACATGTCCCAGTTGCTAGCTCGATCCCCAGTGGGGGGTATGCAGGAGGCAGTGATTAATGATTCTTTCTCATCATTGATGTTTCTATATCTCTCTCCTCCCTTCCTCTCTAAAATCAATTTTTTTAAAAAAAAGAAGGAAAAGGAACTCAATGTAATTTAGAACCTAGTGGGTGATTTTATTCCTTAGTTAAGGAAAGAAGGTTAAAAATACATCATGGTGGTTACTAACATTTGTGGGGCTTGATGTAACATCTTGAGTCTGTGTCTTAATGTAAACTTTACCTTCTTTAAAAATTATACTTCTTAACATTAGTAATTAAGCATATGCCATAGGTTTTCAACAAATATTTGATGATGATAGGGGAGATTCAGGGCTAAGGAAAAAACTCTATAAATTAGAATGGGTTCTAATAAACCTGTGGTTTGACTCCATAGCCAGGTCCCTTTACTGGTAAATATACTATCAAAGAATTTTAAAACTTGGGCATGATTGAATATCCTAAGCACAGGTGGCTAAAATACCAGAACATCTGTTTTCTAAATCTGGCATTTATCTTGGCTTTTTAAGATCTTTGGGAGAAATTCTAAAATCATAAAAACTTTACGTTTATAGTTTTTCCTTACTATTCATATACAACACTTCCAGAGTACCTCAGCTGTGTTGACAAAAATGCATAGAATGCATAGTGAATGAGACTAGCAATCTATTCTTTTCCCAGGATTGAACCTAGGAAATCAAGCCATCTTAATTGAGCAAATTGGAAAAAATTTATTAAATATAGGGGCCCTTGCGGTATCATACCAGCTATGTCTCTGGGCGCAAAACAATGGCACTGAAAATAAGTACTGTAGGAATTCATATGAGTTCCTTCAGTTGGGGAAGAATTCATAGGAGAGTTTCTTTGCGCTATTGAAGTTTTTAGTGTGACTATTGTTAGCAATTAGACTGCACAATCCCAGCCACATCCCCAATGGCTTTAGGCAAACTGAGGTTCAGATCTGTTTTACTTGACTTTGTACTGACAGCATTAACCCCACACCTCCCAGTGCTTAGAATGGCATAGATGATTATCAATAAATACTAGGGGCCCAGTGCACGAATTCATGCACCTTGAAAGGAACTGTGGGCCGTGAGGCTGCGGTGGGCACAGGGGCGGGTCTTGGCCCAACCTCCGCGCCCCCTCCTGGATCCTCCCACCACAGCCCCCGGTCCCCTGTCTGATAGCAGCCCCGCTCTCACCCTCCGACAGTGGAGAGTGATTGGGGCCAGCACAAGCGCCTGCAGTGGGTGTGAACGGCAGCTCTGGTGGCAGCAGTCAGAACCGGGATGCATGGGAGCAAAGAATTTTCAGTAACCACCAGAGGCTTGCCCCAATGACAGCGACTGGCACCCCACCTTGGTCTGGCGCCCCCACTCACCTGCTCCACCATCCCCCCGTGGCTGACACCCGCCATGTTCCACATTCTGCCGCCTGCTGCCAACACCCACCATGTTCTGCACGCGACCCCTGGTGGTCAGCGCATGTCATAGTGACTGGTTGTTTGGTTGTTCCTCTGTTTGGTCTATTTGCATATTAGCCTTTTATTATATAGGATGGGAGATAGAGATTGAGATTGCTTCGTTTCTCATACAGTGTCTTTTTTAATAGATCAAGTTACAGAAGAGGAGAAATGAATTTTTAAGTAAACTGATTTTTAAGTAATGAATTTTTAAGTAACCTAAATTAATTTTTAGATTCATTATTATTCTACTTCTAGCTTATTCAGTAGTCATTTGAAAGCTATTTGCCACATAATTTTTCATTGAAACTTGGTTCTACTATTACTGTTCACAATGCCGGAACTACACCCCTAGTGTAATTCTGTATTCTGAGGCTAATTGGACAATTAACTTGGGAGAAGCACACTTTTTCACCTTTGAATTAACAATAGTGCCAACATCTTAGAAAACTCGAAGGGCGAGAGCAGTTGCAAAACAGGCACTTGATTATATTTCAGAAACTGAGCACTGAGCACCAATAGAAACTTGGGAAGCTGTTGGGTAGCTTTTCTGTAGCTTGAATAGTTGAATCTTCTCAGATTTCAGACTCTGGTAGGGATCATCACCAAGTTCTGAATAAAGGGCTCCTGGCAGAACAATTGGTTATTCATTACAAATTCTGACAATTCCCCACAGAATGAGTTCTAGGCTTGCTTTCACAGAAAATCCTAGTGTGTCTTGAATTATGGGAATACTATTATGAATAATAATAAAAATTCACAGTAATATATAAATAAGGAAAACATTTATGTCCCTGGAGAAGTGCAGAGAAAAAAAATAAGTATTAGCCCTCTCTCTGAGCATAAGTGAGGCAACTTAGTATTCATAATGCTTTTCCGGGTAAATCTACTGGTATGTATGTGGCCTTAGTGAAAAATTGAATGTGACATAAGTGAAAGTAGCCAGTTGAAAACCTTTTCATTTTCCCTTCTCTCTCCTTGCATGCTATCTGTCTACCGTTTTTTATGTCTCAGTTTTCCCATCTATAAAATGGGGATTGTATTAGTTTTCCTACCATAAATTTAGCTGCTTTAAAACAACACCTTTTCTATAGGTCAGAAGTCCTGGGAAGGGCCGGGTTCTCTGCTCAGGTCCCACGAGGCTAAAATCAAGGTTTCGGCAACACCTTTTTTATAGGTCAGAAGTCCTGGGAAGGCAGGGCCGGGTCCTCTGCTCAGGTCCCACGAGGCTAAAATCAAGGTTTCGGTTATTATGGCTCTAATCTCATCTGAGGCTAGCGGTTTCTTCCAAGTTCATGTGGTTGTGGCAGATTTCAGTTCTTTGTGGCTGTAGGTTGAGGATCCATTTCTTTGCTGGCTGTTAGTCAGGGGGCAGCCATTCTCAGCATCTAGAAGTTACCAGGTGGCCTCCTCCATCTTTAAAATTAGCAACAAAAAAATCTCCCTCATGTGAAATCCCTCTCTCACTTTAAATCTCCTTTGCCAGTAAGAGCTCACCTGAGTAAGTTAGGCCCACTGAGGGCAATCTCCCTTTCTTCGTCTGATGATTTGGGATCTTAATTACATCTGCAAAATCCCTTCACAGCAGTAAAGTTCCTGGATTAGTATTTGGTCGAATGCCTGAGAGAAGGTAGGTATACCAAGGAGTGAGACTCTTGGGGGATCTGTCTTAGAATTCTGTCTACCCCAGGGATAATAATAATACCTTGGAGGATTGTTAAATGGATTAAGTGAGATATGTGAGTAAAGCACTTAGCATAGTATCTAGTGTAATGTCTCAATAAATGGGATTTAGTGTCATTAATACCTATATACACTCCATTTTCCTGCCTACATGGATTTTTTAGTTATTTGGATATTTCCACACAAAAAACAGAGATACTGGGGCCACGGTCAACAAACTCACAAAACCCATTGTTTAGTCTATTTGCTGAAAGTTGATGTATGTTTTCAAGTTATTTAAAAAGAGTGCAGTTAAAAAAAAAAGAGACCAGGATGTAATTTATATTGGTGCACATATATAATATGTCATAAAATGAAGCATGAGTCTCTGCATTGCTCATTTTTTGCTTTTTAATAAGAAAAATGCATCGCAGAATCCATGCCTTAACCACTGACATTTTTCAGAAGGAATTGTTTTGTTTCTACTCATGCTCTGAATATAAAATGAATACTTTAAATGCTCCATTCACACAAAGGCCTTTCTGCCCCCTTGCTCCCTTCAATAGTCCAAGTCTAGAATAGGCAGCATTATGCAAGCTGGTGATCCAGCTACAACAAAGAGAATGCTTCTCACTGACTGTGGGAAGAAAGACACCTAAGGGGTTAACAGTAATATTTTGCAAATTGAGGCAAGTGAAGGAAAAAAAATCTATTAGCATAAGAAAAGGTAGCCTTAGGGGATTTTTCCACTCAAATGTTTGGTACTAAGAGCCCTATGTTACCGAGGAGGATGGAGAAGAGAAACCCTAGTGTCTATGCATTCTTAAAATGCATTGCCATTGTATTCCTTCTATTGGAGAAAAAGACCTCATAGTTATAGAGATGGGAAGTGGTTCTTTTTAGTAAGGAAAGTTAAAATTGGATATATTAACAAAATGTTTATGATGTTATAGACTGATATATAGAAGAAATGGGGAGGTGGGGAGGGATCTGCTATTTTGTTTTAAGAAAAGTCTTTCCAGATTAAGAAGATGCAATTTCTTTTGTTACTAAAAATGTGAATGAAGATCGAAGATCATCCAAGTCCTGAAAAATTTGTCCAGAAGCGAAAATAAAATTATTTATAAGTCTATTGATAAGGTCAATTTTCAGGGAATCAATGAGCCAGAAATCAATTGAAGAAATAAAATTATGCCATGATCTTTCCATTAGACAGATGACTTTTCAAATTTTCTCTGGAATAGTGGGGGCAACCCTGCATTAATATCTCAATTGTCACTTTATTTATCCTACACATGGACATTAAAGAGCCAGAAGTGATCAAGATTTCAGGTCTTCATCCCCAAGTGGATGACTTAAGTAGAAAGATCTGCTTTTCTAAAACAAGTAACTCTGAAGCTCTTGATCAGGAAAGTCATTCTAAATCAAAGCTTGGGGGTGGGGGTGGGAAAGATTTTAGAGAGGGAGGGAGAGAAAGAGAGAAAGAGAGACACAACAGGGATCCAACCCCCCAAGTATGTGTCCTGACCGGGAATCAAACCCCCAACCTTTGGTGCTTTGAGACGATGCTCCAACCAACTGGGCCACCTGGCCAGGGCCAAAAGGGAAGATTTTTTAAAAAGTACTAGTCCATTCCTCTGATGTTGAAATTATCATAATATGAATTTGCTACTTTGTATGAATATAGCATCCCATATCAATACAAACAAAAAAATGCATTCCAAACTGAAGTGAAACATGTTTGATAATCCATATCATTGTTTCCTACCCCAGGTATGGAAAACTTAGAAATGATTACAGACCAAAACCTTTTCATTATAAATTTGACACCCCTACACCCCTTGTTTATGCCCAAGATGTGCCATCCACTGGCTGGTTCCTGGGGAAAAGGAGGCAGTATATAGAGGTCACTTATTCAGTGATAATAGATCATTTCCATGTACTCGGGAGGGTGTGGGGATTTTTTTTTAAATGTGAGAACTGGTTCTAAGCTGCCAAATATTTTATCAATAAATTATGCTTTCTGAAAGGAGATTGCAGATCTACACTGAACCACGGCTATCTATGTGTAATTCAGCTCTTTCCTACGATATTACCACCACATTTTCTAATTCTGTGAAGGTAAAGTGAAGAGACTTCAACTCTGAGTCTAACTGATCAATAGTAGTTTCAAAAGCCTGTTTATTTAGACACGGAATCATAAAGAGAGAAAGGAGCCCAGAGCTCACCGATGACACTCTTCTTGCTACCCAATACCTGTCTTTTACAGAGACAAGAAAGTAAATCACATAGGATCATATTTATTTCACTTGCACTTTTTTCTCTCCTCAGTTCAAGAGTCAAAATTGAAACAGACTCATAGATACAGAGAACAGATGGATGGTTGCCAGATGGGAGGGGGTTGAAGGGATGGGTGAAAAAGGCAAAGGGATTAAGGAGTACAAGTTGGCACTTACAAAATAGTCACGGAGATGTCAAGTACAGCATAGGAAATATAGTCAATAATATTGTAATAACTATGAAGGTGCCAAGTAGGTACTGGGAATATCAGGGAGAACACTTTGTAAAGTATATGATTGTCTAACCACTATGTTGTACACATCAAACTAATACCAAGTAATACTGAAGGTGAACTGTAATTAAAAAATGAAATAAAATATACTTTTGAATAGGTGAGTCTTTATAATGCAAATTTAACTTTGTTTTAGGGAAAATTATGCCCAACTATGAATGAGACAACTGATGATCTCTGTTTTCTTCTCAAAAAGAAAAAGTGGTATTGTCATAATTTTAGTTTATTTGTTTTCTGTGTACTTATTCAAAGAATGTGAATGGTTCAGTACTTTTTTATAAATAGATTAAAAAATGAAAAAAAATCAAAACACCACATTCTTTTACCTGAATTTAGCATTTCCTATTTAATTTCTTACCCTCACTTCTCTTTTGATGAGGAACGTAGACCGTTAGACATGTTGGTACCTTTTTAACTTGGAATTTGGGTACATCAACTTTCTTCCTTTTACAGCATAAAGAATCAAGACGAGCTGTTCTTGATGCAATCAGCCACAGGTACCAAAACCCATGGTAAGCACATATGAATAGTTTTTTAATTAATTCATTTCCTTCCTAAATTTGTAAAAGCGTCACTTTAAAAAAAAACTTTTAAGTATATTACCGCTTTATTTATTTTTTATTACAAATAAACACAAAGTTTTCACTATCTTTAGATTTTAATTAAAAGGAGGAAATGGGCAAAGCCAGCACAGACTATAGGGGAAAAAAAGAGAACCAGCCTGTAGCAATAAGAACAGCGACTGGATGAGCAGGGTAGCTTTTACTATATAAATACTACTTTCAGTGGAAAACAATAATATAATTGTTTTTGATAAAAAAAAAGAAGAAGAAAAGCTCATTTCATGCTGTTGGCCTAGAAGCCATCATAGTGGGTAATCTTGGTTAATAAATGGAATCCTACTGAAGTCACACAATGGCTTGAATTCACGCTATCTCGAGGCTGCTGTAACCTAAATTAAACATGTCTGTCTCAAGGTATGTTAAATTACAGGAAAAGAGCACATCTAGGCTTGTCATCTAGATGTAACATATAATTCAGATTCCTAAGAGGGGAAGGATCAATCAGCACGGCTCTACAAGACTTGGGATTTAGTAATGTCTTTGTTGGCCTTAGCTTTTGGGTGGCACGGGTTTCTGGAGCCTAATTCACTTCATTTTTCACTGTTGGAGGATACAGCATTAGCATGTGCAAAATGAATGGATTGTAGGCTCTTTCTGCTATAACACAACAACACAAATGAACCAAGAAGAGACAGACCCACCACCCCCATGTCAAAAGTCTATTAGTTACTACAACACGATCTCAGGACCACAAAAGATCTCATTAGGCAATTCCTATAACGTATACATAAGGCATATCCTATGTTTAAAACCATAAGGAAATAGTTACAATTTATTGCACGTTAAACACACATTATCATTAAAATATCCCACTTTGCCCTAACCGGTTTGGCTCAGTGGATAGAGCATCAGCCTGTGGACTGAAGGGTCCCAGGTTCGAGTCCAGTCAAGGGCATGTACCTTGGTTGTGGGCACATCCCCGGTGGGGGGGTGTGCAGGAGGCAGCTGATTGATGTTTCTCTCTCATCGATGTTTCTAACTCTCTATCCCTCTCCCTTCCTCTCTGTAAAAAATCAATAAAATATATTTAAAAAAAATCCCACTTTGCTCAGATAATATTATAAGTATCTACCTACAAATGTGCTACCAAAGATTTCAAGCCAAGCCCCCTCCCCCCCCGCCCCCAAAGAAAACCACACTGAAAATCAAAGAAACGTCAACAGGCATTGGTGATATAAGTGTGAAAATTTGCTGCATTTATTTAAACATAAAAAACTTGTTAGAAAGTATCTGAGAAATATTGAAACTTGGAATATTTCCCATGGATGAGAGAATGTTGGCAGCATTCATTCCAGGGAATATGATACAGATTGTACCAGGTCAAGAGGATTCAAAACATTTATGAAAATGACCTTGTACTTAGGGGACTATAGATTCAATTGGAAAATTGGATATATAGATAGGTAGATAGATATGAAAAAAAAATAATAAAACCAATTTGCATATGTTGAGTGACAAATTAATAATGATAGTTATAACTAGAAAAGTTAAAACCAACATTTTTTTAGTGTATTGATGACCCCCTGGACTGGTCAGTAGCCTCTGGCTCAGGTCCTATTTGTAACTAGTTCAGATGTCAACCTTCTAAATGCTGCCTCCCTCTGGAGACTTTAAGCACATCCAAGCGCTTAAAAGGCTGGGAAGATGCTCCTGAATAGGCTACTGACTAGGACAGGCCCAGGTGTGCCCACTCCCTTGCATTCTCTCAGTGTGACTGAGGGCTGTCTCTTTCCTGGGCAAGGTTAGTGCGTAGCCTCCCAGTTAATTTTCATGTTCTGGCCTTCTTAGTCAACAACCGTCGCTCACTAAATTCAGCACTTCCTGTGTTTGAAGCAATGCTGGATCCCGTGGACACAGTGGTGAACAAAACAGGCACAGTATATGCCCTTCTTGGAACTTGTATTCTAGGGGAGGAGAGAGACATTAAACAACTAAATGATTTAGGAACATTACTCTGCGTTTGATGCTTTTTAATAAAAAATTTAAGTACAAATATAATTCATGCTTGCAGCAACAAATCAAATAACATAAGCGGTATATCAAGAGAAAGTTTATATTCTGCTCTATTCCACCCAGTTTATGATAAAACATTTCATTACAAAGGCTATTTATGGGGTGTAGAGAGGTTTTATTAGGGGCATCTACGTGGACTGAGGGTCGGAGAAGTATTCACCAGAAAAGTAATTGTTAAGCTGACTTTGAAAAGGTGAGTATAAGCTCTTTCCTGGCAGAGGGAACAACATGCACAAAACCCCGAGGTAGGAAGGAATATATCAAATTAGGACCAGTGCAGCTGGATGACAGAAACCAATGGGAAGATAGCAAGGCAAGGGTCAGATTTTGTAGAATCTTGTGTCCAGATTAGAGAATTCGGATTTTCATCTAGGAACAAAGATAATTTATTAGAAGATTCACAAAAAGAAGCAACATGTTTCAAATTTTTTCATAAGATCACCGGAATATTGGAATCCTGTATGGAGAATGGATTGGAAGGTGACAAGAACAGTAGTAGGAAGATCCGCTAGGAGACTATTTCATTTTTAACAGGCCCATTTTCCGTTTTCAGTGTGCTTTGCAAATGGGCCAGAATAAATAGTGATTACGGAGGGCTGTGGGAAGGAGGAAGGATTTGATGGAGCTTTCAAAGAAACATGGGCTTTACATACATGGAAAAAGTTTGCTATAATGATGGGGAGTTAGAATGTATTCAGTACTCTGATAAAGCAGATTTTAATATCATCTTAATTGAATTTCAGAGGTTCAGTTACATGACCAAGGGCCCCAGAAGTAACATTTCAGTCCAAGTAGACTGATTCCATTAACATGGGTTGGGATCTGGGCTTGGATGTTTTTAAAGGGCTCTCCAGGTGATCTGATGGGCATCCAGGGTTGAGTACCACTAGTGAAGACTGAGAAAAGATGGGGACTGAGCCTTGGGTCGGGGGAGGGGGTACCCACACAGAGGACAAGATGAATGAGGGCCACTGCAGGAGAAAAGGAGCCTAACAGTGGGGCCCTTCAGACAATAGAAGGTTATAAAAAGTCACTGAAGAATTTTGAAGGAAATGGAAATTCAAAGAAATAATAACAGACAAATATGTGAAAATTATCAGTGGTCTCAGAAAAAGCACTGTAGGAAGAGTAGGATGATTTGAGTCCAAACAACCAATGCTAAAGAATTTCTGTCTGCTGACATAATGGAGGCAAAATCCTCAGTGTTTTTGAGACTAGAGGTCCAGTAAAGGACAATTACAGGATTTCCTCCATTCTGAGACGTACTTTAAACGCTTTAACTTTCTAAACAACAAGAAAGCCCGCTGCATGGGAGAACATATTTGCCAATGCTATTTCAGATAAGGGCTTAATCTCCAAAATTTACGGAGAACTCATACAACTTAACAAAAGGAAGATAATCCAATAAAAAAATGGGCAAAGGACCTAAATAGACACTTTTCGAAAGAGGACATACAGAAGGCCAAGAAATATACGAAAACATGCTCAAAGTTACTAATCATACAAGAGATGCAAATCAAAACAACAATGAGGTACCATCTCACACCTGTCAGAATGGCTATCATCAACAAATCAACAAACAACAAGTGCTGGCGAGGATGTGGAGAAAA
>NW_005354829.1:5337331-5357168 GCF_000412655.1 Myotis brandtii
AAAACAGAAACACCAATCAGAAAGGATATATGCACCTCTATGTTCGTAGCAGCACAATTCACCATAGCTAAAATCTGGAAACAGCCTAAGTGCCCATCAGCAGATGAGTGGATTAAAAAACGGTGGTACATCTACAGAATGGAATACTATGCTGCAGTAACAGCATGGATGGAACTGGAGAGCATTATGCTAAGCAAAATAAGCCAGTCAGAGAAAGATAAATATCACATGATCTCACTCATGTGTGGGATATAATGATTAACATAATTTGATGAACAAAAATAGATCCAGAGACAAATGGCAGGGGAGGTGGGGGCGGTGGTTAGAGAGCAACCAAAGGACTTGAATGCATGCATATTAGCATAACCAATGGACACAGACACTGGGGAGGTGGGGGCTTGCCCGGGGTGGGAATGTCTGGGAGGGAGCATCAATTGGGGAAAAAGGAGACATATGTAAAACTTTAGACAACAAATAAAAAAAAAAAGCTTTAACTTCCTTGAAATCAGGATGTGTTGTATGATAGTTGTTTATAAGTGTAGTGTACAAACCTGGCCCCTCCTTATTTCCTCCCATGTAAACCTGTTATTAAATCAATAGTGTGCTATACAATGCATTACATCCTAATAAAAGTATACGCCAACAAACATGAAACGAAGAGCTGCTACTAGCCAGGTGCTCAGAACATTAACAAATAATAAGCAGAGTCCAGCTGGTGTGGCTCAGTGGTTGACCATTGACCTATGAACCAGGAGATTACGATTTGATTCCCTGTCAGGGTACATGCCATGGTTGCAGGCTTGATCCCCAGGGTGGGTTGTGCAGGAAGCAGCTGATCAATGATTCTCTCTCATCATTGATCTTTCTATCTCTCTCTCACTCTCCCTTCCTCTATCGAATCAATAAAAATATTTTAAAAATTAAAAATAAGCAGAGTCCTCACTCTCAAGTAGCTCACAGACTTTCAGGACAGACAGACACAAACAGAACATTTTCATACAATGTACACTGACGGAGAATGATTGCAGTAACCGGGTGTGTGTTAACTCTTGTTATTTCCTTCTGAATTGAAACATCCTCTTGTGCTAAATAACTGAAATTTCTCTAGATATGTGATCTGATGACTAACTGGTTTTCATACAGTTGTTTGCGATTGGTCTTTTCCAATCTATACACACAGTATTTCTAATTTGAACAAGAAGAATAAAAAGCACAGAGAGGAAATGGACAACCAGTTTGCCGTCCAATTAAAAGAGGCCACAAGAGCCGAAACCGGTTTGGCTCAGTGGATGGAGCGTCGGCCTGCGGACTGAAAGGTCCCAGGTTCGATTCCGGTCAAGGGCATGTGCCTGGGTTGCGGGCACATCCCCGGTGGGAGATGTGCGGGAGGCAGCTGATCGATGTTTCTAACTCTCTGTCTCTCTCCCTTCCTCTCTGTGGAAAATCAATGAAATATATTAAAAAAAAATAAATAAAAAAAAGAGGCCACAAGAGAATGGACTGCAATGAATCGACAGGGCTTTTTGTTTGAAGACGTGAGGGAATGCTGCAGAAGTTACACCCCATTACTGAAAATTGCGGGGCATGGAAGTATCTTGTTTTCTTTTTCTTTTTCCCTTGACACAGTGTTTGGCAAAATGGGGCATTCAATACATATTTGCAAACTACATTCCTTCTTGTCATCATAACAGCACAAATTGGTATCTTTCTGGCTGGAGAAGCTGGAGGAGTTCAAGTCGTGATGACTTCCTGGGAGAGACCAAAGTGAAGCTGGTTTTAGAAAGAACGTTTTAGGAAAATCTCTGTCTACGTGAGTGAATTTTTTATCCATGCAAATGAAAGAGTTGCTGAGATTATGAAACCAACAGAACTATTCACGGGTAAACAGCATTCCATACAGGAGCTGCCCACAGGCCTCTGACCCGATGTCACGATAAAGTTGCCTCTTTGCCAACTGGGGGCTTGAGATATTTGCCACTTATTTGCTGGCTTATAGATTTGTCTTGAGAATAATGTCTTAGGGAACACTTCAAGTTCCCATAACCTGCCATTGTCATTAGATGGGGGTGTGAAGGAGACTGTCAATTCCCAGGTCAGGACGACCAAACTGGATGTCAGCCATCGAGGGGAAGAGCCACGTGATCTTAAAGGATCAGAATTAGCCACAGCCTTCCCCAACTTCTCATTTACTTGAGAGTCACGGAGACACAGCTCTTTTTAAATATGTTTTTATTGATTTTAGAGAGAGAGAGAGGAAGGGAAAGGGAGAGAAACCTCAATCGGCTGCCTCCTGCATGCCTCCTACTGGGGATGGAGCCTGCAACGTGGGCATGTGCCCTGACCAGGAATCGAACCCGTGACCTCTCGGTGCATGAGACAACATTCATCCAATTGAGCCACACCAGCCAGGGCATGAGACACAGCTCATTTTAGAGTGTTGGCTCTCCCAGTCTACCTTGACATAATCATCAGATTGTGTTAGGGAGCACCCACTGTCACGAGGTGCACAGCATGGCATAGTTGGAAGAGTGCTAACTCAAGAAAGCTGGTTTCACTAGGGTTTTATCTTTCCCAAAGAAATAATAGAGGAGATGCACAAAGGTTTAGCTCAAAGGAAGCCCCAAAGTGTTTGCAGTAATACAAAGTCAGAAATAACCTACCACCCCCCCCAAATAGGGGATTGTAAGCAGTTATGAATCAGTATCTATACAGAGATTAAGAGCAAGGGTTTAAGTCCCAGCTTCACTATCTATTAGCTGTGGTATCTTGGAGTTATGTAAGCATTTTATGCCTCAGTTTCTCAACCTTTAAAACGATGGTAACAGGATCCACTCCACCGGGTTGTTGTATAGGCGTGTTGTTATATATACAGCACTTAGAGCAGCACTTGGCGCGTACTAAGTACTCAGGAAGTAGTGCGACCATATCATTTACCACCCGAAACAGGACACTTTGGGAAGTGAAACAGGAAGATAATTGAAATGGTCACAAGGAAACTATCATGAGAAAATCAGGCCACTTTACTGATAAATGTTATCTATGAATTAAATAAGTGAAGTACATTAAAGTAATGTAGCAAAATGCATCTATTGAATTCATATTATATTAGCTAAAACCAATCAGTACAGAGATTCAAGACAGGTTAGACATTTCATACTATATATCTGAGGTCATCTCCCCAAAGTAGAACAAAAAGTCCAAGTGATGGAAAAAGAAAAAGAAAAAATATGAACATTAAAAAATCAATTATAATTAAATTAGTCTAATATCTAACTAGTAAGAGATGAGAGGAAACAGAAGGAAATCAATAATACAAGGAGATTTCTCAGAAGGGAGTAACATTAATTCCCAGATTGTAAGCCTCCACCAAAGTAAATTTTAAAATCTTAAATTGTCAAGGTTATGTCACAATGAAACTTCATTATACTGGGATGAAGAGACAATTCTAAAGCCTTTCAGGGAAAAACTAGGATATATTTATAAAGGATCGGGAATCAAAGAGGCAGCATACTTCTTTGTGTATACAGCAACACCAGACTCTAGAGACTGTGAGGCAGTGACTCCCACATCGGACAGAAGGTGACTTTCAACCTTTAATTCTATAACCAGCCAAACAATCAAGCAGGAAGGTAGAAAAAAGGCATTTTCAGACTTGTACTTGCTAAGAAGAAAAAAAACAACAACACAAAAAAAAAAAGCTTGTACTTGCTAAGAAAAAAAAAAACCACACAAAAAAAACCACCTCAAAGCATTTTTTTCCTAGGAAGCAACTAGAGAATATTATCTAACAAGACAAGGGGGTATAAATCAAGGAAAGAGAAAGGAATATTGATCCAAGAAACAGGAGTCACAACAAAGGTGACAGGCAAAGGGAATCCCCAAGTTGGCCTTAAAGGGAAGTACCAGGCATGCGACCATGCAGAGAACTAGAGGACTACCGATTCCGACAGGAGCGGGACCAGAGAGGACTCCAGAGGGAACACGTGTTGTGTACCAATTTGGGTTAAGTTCCAGAAGAACCAAATAAGCTAAAAAGTGGCTGCATTTGGAGAGGGGAACATTGGCCAGGGAGCAGGAAGAAAGGGAATTTTTAAAAAGCATTTTATAAGCATTTTATTACTGCTTACATGCATTATGTATATGGGCCTAAATGATTACATTAAACTTGAAAAAAAAATTAGCACTACCTTAAGTACAATGTTCAAGCATTTTGTTTTGATAAACATAATACTTATAAAATGGGAGAAATAGCAATAGTCAACTATAATTTTAGTAGGGAAGGGCTCCTAAGTTGAAAACATTTCTGTTTAAAACCAGGACCTTTTAGCATTAAAAAATTAGTCATTGCCCTGAATGAACAGGGCGTTCTGTTTCTGCAGAGGTGGAAGGTGTGCTTGTGTTTGGCCCGCATTAGGCGGTGCCCAGAGAATGGCCTGTTTTATTCCATAATGAAATACTGCTGCCAAACCTGGTTGTTAGACCAGCGCAGACTTAATGACAGCCACGAGTTAAAATACATTGGTACAGAAATGCATGTTTTTCTTGGAGTTGTTTTCCTCAAAACAGCCATCAATCTTGACAGCTTTCTATTTTGAAGGCCGTAGCGCCTGGCACAGTGGAAGGATCTCTGTAAGCATTAAGTAGCAAAGTTCTGGGAATGTTGGATCATTAGCACCCGTTCCTACTTTGGCCCTTCAGGTCTGTTACTTAACAGCGATCTTCACATTTCCTTCCCCCAGACTCCTCCGGCCTTGTCTTCTCCAGCTGGGCGGGGAGGGAGGAGGATCTCTCAGAAGCTGTGGTGCCTAGGGTCAGGCAGAGCTTCCGAGTCGCTGCTGTGCCACACAGTTTGTTGGTGCCCAGTTATCCATTTGATAAATACCCAACTTCCAACTATGTGCCAGGCACCATGCCAGGGCTGGGGTTTCAGGAGTGAACCACACAGACCCAGTTCCTGCTTCCTTATAGCCTATCAGAAGTAGCCTGGCATATGCTTGATAATTTACTTGGAGGCACAGCAGTGTTTGTTGTTGAATGAATGAACATTGCTCATCTCAGGACGGAGCACTTAGGGCAAAAGGATAAGATGCAACCGTTTGAGAAAAGCCACTGTTTTTGAGAGAAAAAGTAGCTGAAGAAGAGACAGTATTCTTAAGAGGAAAACTTACCAGGCTGTCACTTGCCCAGATGGGGAAAAATTCAGTTCATTTCAGAATGTGGCCCTTCACGGAAAATTACTCTCGTGTAATTGATGAACTAAACGGACATCAAAGTGTGTTAGAAAGAAGCCTGTCACCCCACTGGCCTAGCATCTCAGCATTTCACACATCAGAACTGTGGCTCTCAGAGGTTGTTTCTGGAGACCAGGGCTACTGACAAAGCAGATGCTGGACCCAGCAAAATGGCATATGGCAATGAAATCCAAGCAATGACCACAAGCTACAAATAAACAGAGGGGCTAAACTTTTAGGCTCAGGCAAATGGACTTCATGTACTGAAAAGAATGCAAAACAAACAAACAAACAACAACAACAAAAACAACCTGTTACAAATATTTGAATTGTTATTTCTCTATTATCTATTCAATTGTGTAAAGCCACGAACATGTCCTGATCATGGTAATTTCAAACTTTCTTTTATTGCCAAATAAAGGTCAATAATATCACCTAGCTTATATCTATATTACCAGATGAAACAACAGCATAGTAATCATCCATTCCATTTTTGCATGTTACTACCATTTCTGTTTCTGCTTTTCCTTTGTTGTTGTTTTTTAACGTTTCTTTTAAGACTGCTGATAATTTCAGATTTCCATAACTGGAAGGTCCTATAAGCAAGACTTTAGAGTTGGACCTAGTTGGGTTAATCCCCATATTTTATGAAATGTAGATGCTTTCTGCACTTCAGTTCCAAGGGGGAAAAGGAGAATGATAATAGCTACCACCTGGAGTTGTCTTGAGGATGAGGTCAACGTTCTGTAAAGTCCCCAGCACAGATCCGACACAGAGAGGGTCTGAGGGTACAGAGGTCAGGCTGTGGCATTCAACCACAGCTGAGAGATTATAAGTATGTCATCACTTTATCTTTTAATGTTGCCTTATACTTATAATATGAGTTGACACAGAGAGGGTCTGAGGGTACAGAGGTCAGGATGTGGCATTCAACTACAGTTGAGAGTATGTCATCAGTTTATCTTTTAATGTTGCCTTATACTTATAATATGAGTCTCGAGAGCATCTTGTGCTTATCGTCCATAATTCTAATTCAGTTTTCAATGGTATCACTTTTGTTCTTTATTCCATCCATACTATGGAGAAGTGGAGAACCAAGGAAATAAGACACAGTTCCTGCCCTCAAAGGGCTTATCATATAGTGGGAGGAAGAGACAGATAAACAGATAATTATAGTAGGGTATGTCAGGACGCACGCAGTGATGGAAATATTTGGTCAACCAATATGTGCTGATTACCTATTTGTGCCTAGCACTATGCTTGATGCTGGGTATAGATATTTAACAAAGTGTAACCACTAAGTGCAATGCCTGTTACAACAGGGAGTATTTTAGTGGGCGCGATGGAAATATATATTTGGAAATCTAAACTTTGAGGAGGGGTCAGAAAAGCTCTCCAAGGTCCCCTGAGCTTGGAGGACAGGTAGGAGTTAGCTTCTAGAGTTGCTGTATTTTGGTTCCAAGAGGCTCTCATTTTAGAGATGGAACTTCACACGTTCAGATGAATTACCTTGAAGCACAATTACCACACATTTGACAAAAACATTTCATTTCTAGCCTCTATAGCGATGGATAAAGATGGCAGGGTTTCTACAGAGCCTTGCAGCTTCTTTTCTGGCTAGCAGCTTAAAGGCTAACTCATTAAAATTCAGAGCTGAGGTACATGGTGGGTGGCAGAACAAATGTTTTCTTCACTGAGCAGAGCTAAGGCCTTCAAGACAGTTTCTCCCAGAATCAGAGTCTCTCCTTGCAGCTATTCAGTAAGACACGATTCAGGCAGCACCTGCTCCAAATCTGCCATTACACCACCCAACTCTTTCGCTGGGTTAGATGCATATGATAATGACAAGAAAAAAATAGCAAAGCATGACTGGTTCCACACTTGGCTTGACATATCTTACCTATGAGATGTACCTTATATCTGACTTCTCATTTATAAAATAGCTTCATGTAAATATAAAGTTTAAAAACAAACAGAATGAGTATTCAATTGATGACTTTACCCACAGAAAGGAATTATTTGAAGAGATTTTTAAAGCACAGAAATTTGAGTATAAATATCTAGTGGGGTGTATTCTAAGATCAAGAACTGCTAAAAGCTTGGTGGAAGTGTTGGTAATGTTACTCTGGCTCTGCTTGGGTGTGATGTGAGCACCGATGTGATTACAAGTACTAGTATTCAATCATTCCTGGTTTGGTTGAGTAACAGGATTCTTAGAATGGGAGAAAGAAAATACAGATGTTAACATAACAGAGCTAAAAATCAAATCCTGAATTAGATTGGAAGATATATGTGTGCGTATATGTATGATAGTGTGTGTTTACATATCTATTTTCATAGCTCTATTCACTATAAAGGCCTAGACATGGGAACCAATTCAGCAGTCGTGTCTTGGAGAAATGGTTGATTCTGTATTTGGAGAAGGAAATGGGAAATATGATCTAGTACTCCCCGCCATACCAGGTGAGGAAGCTATCCAAGAACACTACAGTCCTGTCTAAGGGACTTAGAAGCCAAACTTGAAGAGATTCCCACCTGCCCAAAATAGGACACCTTGAAGAAAGGTGTGGTGACTGCAATGGACTCAGATACATCTACCTGCACATACATATACATGAACATTCATGAGTTCATAATGTCACCTGAAAATCCACAACAAACTGGTCACATTGGAGGATTCCCATGAATCAACTTATTTTGAAAATGAGTAAATAAAAGGAAAGAACTAAACATTAATTCTGCCTTTCCACTACAAATGGGACCACTGCAAACCAAATAGAAGATGAGGGGACTTAAAAAAAAATCAAGTAATCCAGCTAACACATAAAGAAGGAATAAGGGAATTAGGACAGCATCATTTTGCAAATGCTAATAAATTAATGAATCCAGGTGCTAATCATCAATGGCTGCCAAAACCAAAACAGGGTGGGGCAAAAGTAGGTTTACGGTTGTTCATTTAGAAAATAATACAATACTTAATAAACAATAAACAAGAATAAACTGTGTTTCACTTCTCACAACTGCAAACTACTTTGCCCCACCCTGTATGCGCCTCTTGATGAAAGAGCACATCACCACCTGGAAAGTAGTTGTTATGGGCTGAGTTGTGTCCTCCCAAATTCATAAGTTGAAGTCCTGACCCCCAGTACCTCAGAATGTGACTGTATTTGGAAACAGGTTCTTCAAAGAAGTAATTAAAATGAGGTCGTTAGGGTGGGCCCTAATCCAATATGACTGGTGTCCTATGGGGAGATCCGAACACAGACCAGCACAGAGGAATAACCAGGGGAAGACACATGGGGAAGATGGCCATCTACAAGGAGAAAGGCCTCAGAAGAAACCAACCCTGCCGACACCTTCATCTTGGACAGCTGGCCTCCAGAACTGAGAGAAAAGACCTTTCTGTTGTATAAGCCACCAGTCTGTGGTGCTGCATTATGGCAGCCCTAGCCAACTATACAGTAGTCTTGCCCCCAAAACCTACTTAGATCAGGCCTCTAAATCCAACTAACTGTGTATATAGAGGAAGTCAGAAGACAGCAGAAAATGCTAAATGACAACATGGAGATGCTGTCAGAAAAATGTATTGTGGGAAATTTTATAGGACAAATGGAAGCAAAATTTTTATGAAACAAAATTTGTTGCTTTAACAAATAGTAGAAGAGCATGAGGAGGAAAAAGAGGAAGAGAAGGGAGGGGGAGGAGAAGGAGAAGAGAAACTTATTTGGATTCTGTTTCTAACAAACAAACTGCCAAAAGTCATAACATTTATGAGAAAATTAGAATTTTGACGTCTGAATATTTGGTAAAATTATATTTTTAGGAGAAAAAAATGGCCTTGTAATTATGTTAAAAAGGAATTTTTATATTTTTTAGTTATACCAGAAAGATAGGAGGATTAGAAAGTAGGATAGAAATGAAATAAGACTGGCTATAAATTGATAATGTTTGAAGTTGGGTGATGAATACTTAGGCATCTTTAAACTATTTTGTGTATATTTACATTTCCAAAGTCACTAAAAATAAACTATCAGCTTTATCTTTAGTTCATGAAGGTCAAGGTGTTCCATTTGGATAGGTAAGCTGATCCCCAAACTAAATTGAATCAATACTGTGATATCTCCCAACTCACCTTCACCTGCCTTGCTGCCAAGCCACATCAATCACCACAGCTCACCCTCCTTCCTTCTGTCGTTTTCTGATACACAAATAAGCGAGTGACGCCCAGGAAGCGGCCCTAAGCAGAGAGGCCCTGGACTTGTTATCTCAGGAGCCCTGAGCTGCAGAGATTGGCAGTCCTTCCTGCATATCTTATATAAACTCTCTCCTATCTCTGACAACATCAGGAATTATAGTCAACATTCCTAATAGGTGACCCTAGGCCATCTGGTACACTGCATTTCTGGCAAGATTTTGGACAGCTGTCCCGGAGCCTCTGTGCAAAGTGAGAGTCACTTCGTATCAGTCATTAAAAAATACTGAATGGAAGTCAGTAAACACCTCTGTGTATTTCTACTTCGTGGACAGACGCTTGGCAACAGGAACCTTTTGGAGTATGTTATTCCTTAGAGGAAGATGACATGCTTGATTCCGACTGCACAGCCCCTGTCACAGGAAGCCAGCTGGCGCCCATAAGGGCAACCGGCAAGTGCTGGTGACGTGGCTGTGGCAGGGACAGCACTTTCCCCATCCTGGAGCTCGGGGGAGACAATCTGGCCAAGTAACAAAGACGTGTTCACTTCGGGTAACGTGAGATCTCGCTTGCTTCTATTAATTCTTTACTTAAATGCAGTGTTAGAATACACAAGCCTTTCAAATACAGTGGTTCAATTGCCAAGAAACAAAAGCAATAAGTCGAACCAAAAGTATCACAATCTGAGGTTTGAAGCATATGGTGTGTGTCATTCTCCAGAACCGCACAAACCTTCGATGCTCTCCTAGAAGAAAGCCCAAGAGCAAGCTTTTCATTTCTTTCGTGTGTGTGTGTGTGTGTGTGTGTGTGTGTGTGTGTGTGTGTTAAATTTGTTTTTATGCAATAGTCACAGTGTACAGAGCAAAGGACTCCATACTTGGGGCATGTTCTAAAATAGGCACAATGGCTCAAAGAGAGTAGTGATGATCACACTTCATAGTTTGAATCTATAATAGAAGATAATTAACAATGTTACACCCTCATACAATATTATATAATTAATAGCATAGATGAAGCAAATAAGAAATATACTAATTACCTGCCCAGGTTTTTAAAAAAATAAAAATGGCCAAAAAAATAGGAAATGTTGGAAATAAACATTGTTTAATGAGTGTGCTCCAGGGACTAGGGTGAGTTGAATTTTCCAGCTAACTGGTGGACAAATAGTTAACACCTTCACTTCCCCTTCATAGTCAAGAACACTTTTCTATATTGGAAGACTACATTTTCTTACATTACAAAGAAATCAAGTTGAGTATCTATAAGAGACTCATTTCTTTATGATTAAGGACATTTGTGATTAAGGATATTGTAGAGATTCAAGATTATCATTCCAGCGTGAAATCTTACACAGGAGGGACAACATAAGCTATTAGATGAGTGTACACTGACCCCATATTATTCCCTCATTTTGTTATTTATTTGTTTATTTATTATTGACTATTAGGAGGGAGGCTGGAAGTGAGAGGGGGGGGCGGAGAGAGGGAGAGAGAGAGAGAGGAGAGAAACATTGACATGGATCAGTTGACTGACAATGGCTGTCCATCTTATGGGAGCCTCGAGGGCATTCAGCATCATTTTCAGGTGGAATGTACTGGTAGCGTGATGCGGCTTGAGTGGTGCAGAAGAAAGAAGGGATGCTGAGAGTCCGTGTTTATGAAAGCAGCCAAGCTCAGTGTATCCTGGGCCCCAGTGCCATCCATAGGTGGCCCCAAAAGGAGAGATGGATATTGGTGGAAGGTCAGTCCTCACCTACCCCTCTGGCAGCGTGCTGCCATGGCAGGAACTCAGCTACAGGGCCCACCAGACCAGGCAGAGTCTTTTCACCCCGCGCTTCCAGTTCTCAGCGTCTTGCCCAGCTCCATCCAGGGCCGGGCTTTTTCTATTTAAAAGGAAAATAGATAGTCTTGCTTTTAGTTATCTCTTTCTGTCTTCTAAAAATAGCATTCAAGCAGTGTTCTTCCGTCTGCAGTAGCCACACTAGCAATTTGGGGATACTTCCCTTGTGTTTTCTCAAACACTTCTTTGGGAAGCGATGTCATCTTTTTTTCCTTGAGACAGTAATGTTTCATACTAATATGACTCACACAGTCGTGTTTATAAATTAAAATAACCCTATCTACTTCTGCAAAATAGTTGGTGCCTGTAGATAACACAGACCCACTTAAGACACTTTTGCTCCCTTGGAAAGGAGGGAACTAATAAACAAGAATAAAAAATTGAAGCAGGTATACATTTTGTCTTCTACATTTTATCACGAATGGTTAACCTTGGACGTTTATTGCAATCAAATAACCTCCTAGTAGCCACAGTCATTTCACTGATTCATAGGTGCAGCAGTAAATGAGCAATTGTTTATTCATATACTAATATCTTGGCCCTTCTGCCATGGGTCTATCGTACACAGACTACTGGCTTCCTGTGTGGTCTCCCAGGGGTACTGAACCCACACAGACCAGGTGTCTGCTCAGTACACTCTGGCTATGACTCTTATCTAAAGACAGGATCAACAATATATAGATAACTTCTGGATCTTTGAGGCTATAAATTTCCTCAAATATTCCTTCTGCCATGGGTCTATCTTACATAGACTACTGGCTTCCTGTGTGGTCTCCCAGGGATACTGAGCCCACACAGACCAGGTGTCTGCTCAGTACACTCTGGCTATGACTCTTATCTAAAGACAGGATCAACAATATATAGATAACTTCTGGATCTTTGAGGCTATAAATTTCCTCAAATATTGTCCTAATCACCCACTTGAATATTACTTTGGCCCTTTATCTTAAACAGCTTAAGTTATAACTCGGAGGTAATTGAAAATTAAACAAGAAAGCACGACACATGCCTTCTAGATAAACCTCGGTAAACTCCGTTGGATATGAATTACTAAAAATTAGCTTCTTTGATAAGCCTCTGTCTCTTTCTACTCATCAAGAGTCTCCTGAGCAACAACCAACCTAGGAGAGATTCCATTAGCATTATGATTTTCTCTCTACTGGTAACGGCTTAATTTTGTTGTGCACTCATGTTGTTTGTCCAAGTATGAAATATCAAGATAATTTCATTTTTTTTAGTCATCTCCATGACAGCGGTTGATTCAGAATCAAATAAGTGTTATCCCAGAGGATTAAGATGAAAATCTTTTGTGAAAATAAGACAACTTCTTCACATATGATTTTATAAGGACAGGGAGGGAAGGAAAATCAATGAATAAGAAATAAGGTTGTGTCTAACTAAATGATAAAGTGGCCTACAGTATCCCAGTTTCCTCAGGCCCTCCTTTGTGGTACCTTCAGGATATGTTCTCTAGAAAGGGCCAGGTAATAATGCTTTAGAGTCACACTCCCTGGCTGTGGGCACTGGAAGTCTGGTGTCTGGTTGTAGAATAAAAAGCAGCAGCAAAGGAGGGTAGAAGGAAGTATTTTCTCAGGCAGCCGGAGCCTCTGAAATTATACCACATATGCACCTGCCTGTGTCATAGAAACACCCACTCCATCTATGTAGAAGGCCAATTCCGAAAACAAAGATTCTATGAAAAACATCTTGAAAGCCCCAATTAGGGCTTTCATTCCTTGGCAGATTCTGGCTTTAGGTGTAGACTAACTACACCGCAAACGCAGAAAGATCTTTAAAAAACAGGAGCCTTGTTTTCCTGCAAATGTTCCAAAGAGAAAATAACAGGGAGAGAAGGGCTGTTCCCTCAGAAAGCACGGATCCTGCCAAATGGTTTCTAAATGTGTTTCTCCAAAATTTCCATGGGCCACCGGGGGCTTTTGAATACTTCCGGAAATGGAAGGAGCAGAAATCAATGACCCTGTGAGAAAGCAAACATTTAAGGGAACTAGCTGGCTGGGAAAACAGGTGGTCACGCTGTTAAGTCACAATATAGACACCGTAACAGTCCTCTTCACAGGCTAGAAGACATACACAGAGTTACATCACTTTGTGTTGATGCAAGGAAAAAGCTGAAGCCCTAAGGCAGCGGTTCTCAACCTGTGGGTCGAGACCCCTTTGGCGGTCGAACGACCCTTTCACAGGGGTCGCCTAAGACCATCCTGCATATCAGATATTTACATTATGATTCATAACAGTAGCAACATTACAGTTATGAAGTAGCAACGAAAATAATTTTATGGTTGGGTCACAACATGAGGAACTGTATTTAAAGGGCCAGAAGGTTGAGAACCACTGCTAAGGGGAAGTTTCCTCATATTTCTCCATTTGAGACTCAAGTGAAGAACAGTTTTGGTATATATGTATTCAACCAGACTGACTCACTGGAACTCACACAGTTAGCGACTTGTTTCTTTAACTTTGGAATCCCAAAGACATTAATTTTACCACTTAATAGAACTATTTTTAGTCAACCAGAGAGAACCCAGGAGACCTCAAAACAGGAGAAAAAGGTTTGCTCTTGGGCAGGACTGACGCTGGGTGGTCAATCTCCAGAATAAGCAGCTACTTTGATCGATTTAGGTAAACATTCATTCACGCCGGTTCTTTGGCCAACAAACAGAGAGTTCATTGAATTGTTTGGTCATAAATCAAAGTGCCTGCCCCGGGGTCTCCTGCAGGCCCAGACTGAGTCACAAAAAGGCAGGAACCCGAGGACCAAGCAGAGCAACCCCCCTAACAAGTCCCCTCGTCGGGCTGTCCATGGTATTTTTCCTGGCAGAAGTGTCCAAATGCAAGTCCAGTTTGTCCCATTGCTTTTAGACAGTTACATAAGCAAGGTCCAGCCAGTCATTTCCTAACTTCGTGCCGAAGTCTGTTTTATCTTCTAACTCCATTTTTCGGCTGTCCAGGCTGCTAGGAAAATTCCAGCCACTGCCCAAATAACCGACAGGTTTTTTTAAGGAAAATAGGGACATGTTTTGTGGTAAAAATAATTCATGCTCACAATCTTTAAAATTCAAACAACAAAAGAGTGTATGAATGTGAAGTCAGTTCCATGTCACTCCAAACCCACTATCAGGTGTACTCACAGTCTCCTTCGCTGGGGATAAATACAGAACATATTTTTGTATCTTCATAGAAGCAAACAAAATCGACTGAAAACATGTTCTATATTCAGGATCTCTGCTAGACACTGAAAAAAGTGAAACATGGATCCTTGCCTTTACTCACAGATTTACTGAGGGCAAGAGTCAACATAACATCATGTGTAACAGGTGGGAACAATGTACTGTGGGAACGCCGGCAGCCATGGTTGTGGCTCCGTGTTGAAGCTCGGGTAACCACTCAGGAATGCTCTGTGGTAACATGAGTTCCATTTTTAAGGCTGAGTGGGAAATCAGAAGGAGGTGGGGCCAGGAAAGGAATTCCAGCCGTAAGAGTCACATCACATAAGCAAAAAGAAATCACGTGGAGAGGTGACCCTTCATGACGTGTTGAGGAAATGGCTCATTGTTTGATGGGTAACACATAGGATATTGGTTTGGGGGGTATGGTGGAAATTGCAGTCCAGGGGCCAGATTGTGTAGTGTTTTAAATTCCATACTAAAGATCTTGTGCTAATGTCTGTAGGCAATGGACTGTTGTTTTACAAAATTTAAGTAAGGAAGTAATATACTCAAACCTGTGTGTTAGAAAGAATACCTGGCATGGAATAAATAGTCTTACAAGACTGTTTGCTGAATGGATGGAGCAGAGAAAGGAGAGACTGAAGGAAGGAAGACACATTAAGTGGTACTGGGATAATTGCAATGCTGGGAGCCTAAATTCGCCACGGTGAGACAGTTTGGAAAAAGACTCAGCGAGACTTGGCAAGCAACTCTATGTGGGGAATGGAGCAGATGTAAAAGTCAAAAGCAATGTCTTAGAAGACTGTTTTCTGAATGGATGGAGCAGAGAAAGGAGAGACTGAAGGAAGGAAGACACATTAAGTGGTACTGGGATAATTGCAATGCTGGGAGCCTAAATTCGCCACGGTGAGACAGTTTGGAAAAAGACTCAGCGAGACTTGGCAAGCAACTCTATGTGGGGAATGGAGCAGATGTAAAAGTCAAAAGCAATTCTGATATGTCTCTTGAGTGGCTGGGTGTATGGTTATGTCATTGTCCAAAAATAGGGACTAGAGGAAGGAGAGGGCATTTGGGGCCAGATGGAGAGGAAGCAGGGCACGTGTGTGGAGATGAATTGAGAGGCAGCATCCTATGAAGACAACATAGTCAACATCTATTACATTTGTAATATGTCCCCAATACTGTTTTAAGTGCCTTGTAAGTATTAACTGATTTAGTCCTCCTAAAGAGTAGGTGTTATCATATTATGGTTTCCATTTACAGATGAAGTAATTGCATAAGTTTAGAATCAGATGACTCTGAGTTCAAATCCCATATCTACTGCTTTTTAACTGTTTGATCTTGGATAAATGACTTACTCAATTTAATCTCGGATGTAAAAACTAGGAAATGATACCTATCATCTGGGATTATTATGAAGACTAGTGGCCGGTGCATGGATTCGTGCACTTTGAAAGGAACTTAATTAGAAGAAAGATTTGTGTGGTAATTACATTACTGCAAAAAATTACATGTCAAAATAGTATATCAACGCCGACGCTTTCTTTCAGCTTCAGAGGTACGTTGTGCCAATAGTTGGTCTTCAGATACATTCTGCCATTGTGTGCGATTGGCGCCAGCGAGAGCCTTATATGTATTGCGCATGTGTGAGTCAACGTTTTTAAATTGCCAGTGCGTGTCATATGTATTGGCCGTTTGATTGGTCGGTCGGTCGGTTGGACGGTCGGTCAGTCACTTAGCTTTTTATATATATATAGAAGATTAGAGGTAATGCATATTAAGCAACTAGCATAGTGTCTGGAAGCTCATGTATCTGAATAAATGTTAGATGTTATTATGAGCTATGAGATATACTGGTACTAGGTTCAGTAAAAAGCTGGGAATTTATGTGTAGGTTGTGGAGCTAAAAGTAAAGATTTTAAACATCAGTATGTTGGTGTTGGTTAGATCCTGGGGTATAAATGCTATCTCCTGCCTGGTTTGGAGATGGGTGAATCAAGAGATGAGAATCATTGGGATTTCTGGGGAATACCAATGGTAAAGAAACAAAAAGAATAGAAGATTCTTCCCCAAAGAAATATAAATGAAGCCATATGAGAGGTAATGGGGGTGGGGAGTGGAAATGGGAGATTGGTTATAGACAAAAAGACTGATTAAATAAGTAAATGCAGAGAAGGAGAGCCACGTTTCCTACTGTAGAAAAGAGTTACAAATATGACAAGGGGGAGAACGAGAATGAACCCTCTGATGAACCCTGTGCAATGCTGTCTGAGATGGCTGCATGACAATGACAACCCTCGTACTCAGATCTTGAATTCTAAATACCATTTTCCACCAAAAGGAACTAGGGTTCCTTTGAGAAATGGATGATTCCAGGGCTAGGGCAGAGAAAGATGAGCCCGGAACCTTTTTTCTTTGTGCTAAAAATTTAAAGAAATGCTCAAAGAATGACAGGGACATGTTGAAAGGACATAGAAGCCAGATTGAAAGATCTCCCACCAGCCAAATCTAGGACAATTTAAACATGAAAATGAACATTATAAATGGATTATAATCCATTGCATAAAATAGGAAACTATGAGATCCTATTGATGTAGAGAAATAAATGGCCCAGCCAGCATGGCTCAGTGGTTGAGCATTGATCTATGAACCAGGAAGTCATGGTTTGACTTCCAATCAAGGGTACATGCCTGGGTTGCGGACTCAATCCCCAGTAGGGGGCATGCAAGAGGCAGCCAATCAATGATTCTCTCTCATCATTGATGTTTTTATCTCTCTCTTCCTTACTCTCTGAAATCAATAAAATGTATTTTTTAAAGTTTAAAAAAAATAAATGAATGAATAAGTTGAAAGTTTGACATGGGATGAGAGTTTACATAATGTCAAAGTATTTTCTGAAGAAATACTAATAACAAAAGGGAAAAGTGATTTCACAAGGGAGGGGCCTGGCAGACACTACTTTAATCAAGTGACCCACGGGAAGGCACATCACCAGACCTGGACAGTCACGCCATGGCCATTCTGTGTTCTTCTTGCTCGGAGATGTCTAATCTGAAGCTAATCAAGGAGAAACAAAATCAATCCACATTGCGGGACCTCTACAAAATAACTGGTCTGTGCTCTTCAGAAGCTTCACGGCTGTGTGACAGCTGCAGGAGGACGGGAACTTGGTTCCAGGTTGAAGGAGACTGAAGAGAGAAAAAAATTGAAGGCAACGGGTGCTTCCAGCTGGATCCTTTTGCAGAACGGACATTGTTGGGACAATCGGCAAAATGTGACACGTGTCTGAGGCTTAGAAGATAGTCATTCAAACAAGTGAACGTTCTGAGTTCCTCTGGTTTTGATGGTTATACTGAGGTTGTGAAGAATGTCCTGGTTTGTAGGAATGTCATACTCAAGTACTTGGGGATGATGGGTATCGTGTCAATGACATACCTTCAAGTGGTTCAGGATAAAAAAGCTATTGTATTGTTGCTTGCACGTTGTATAAGTTGAAATTACGTCAAAAAGGAAAAGATCTGACCCTTCAAAGTTAATAGTAAGAACGTTACACTAAGAATGTTTGGTTGCTTTGTTTGTTGTTTGGGGGGTGCGCACGAGCGTGTGCTGGCTGGTGTGCCTTTGTTACTAAGAGCGAACCATTACTCATGGCGAGGCATTCATGCTCCAGCTGGACCCCAACCTGCTGCTTCTTGGTTTCCTTCTTTTGACTTTTGTGGCTCCTTTGTAAATCAGAACTAGTGTGTGTAATTCTCCATAGTGAACATGGCTACTATTTCTTTAAGACCCTTAAAATCTTTGAATTACAACTAACTTTTAACTTTCATGGCTCCTGGTGATTCAAGATTCAGGGACACAGGGTAGTTTGAATTTTAAAAAAAAAGATTATAATTGCTTCTATAACACATAACTTTTAAGAAAATGTAGCACATTTGCATGAAATGGTTTTCCTCTGAACCATTTATCAAGCTAATATGAATTATAAATAACGCCCATCCCTACATTCTAATCATTAGCTATCTTGCCCTTTCAACTTTCTTGAAATTATCCCCAGCTATTAATCTGTACTTGCAAATAATAAGCCAGACTGTAGGGATCCATTCCTGCACCCCTGCCATTGGTGGGAGGGGAGGAGGCGGCTGCGGGTGAGTGGAGGGGGGTGGGAGGAAAAGTAGATCACCTTGAAAGTAATGTCAGGTGGTACTGGACATACTGGGGAGAATACTTAGTCAAATATATGATGTCTAACCACTGTGCTATACACCCAAAACTAATACAAAATAATATTGAATGTAAACTGTAATTGAAAAATAATTATTTTTGAATAAAAAAAGAAATTTCATTCTGATCTCCCTCCCTTCCTCATTACTCTTTCCATCACTGATTAGTTGAGTGTCAACTATGTGTCAGGCAGGGCACTGGAACTGATGATGAAGGAGACACGTTCTGGGCCCTTTAAGGAGCGCTGGGTTTGGAGGCAAGAGCCTGCTGCCCTGGGAATTTAAGTCTATTCCAAGAGTTTCTACAAAAGGATTCAAATGTCATGTGCTGTGGAAGGAGAGAAATTGCTGCCTGACAGGGATAGGGAAAGTCTTCACAGAAAAGGTGACTTACAGCCCAGGAAAGGAGGAGGGAAGGGTTACAAGCAGAAAGAAAGGTTGAAGCAGAGTCTGAAGGTCTGAAAGTGTGGCTCCATCAGCTCACAGCGGGGCTAAGTGTACAATGAAGCTCTGTGTGTGTCTGAGAGGAGGGAGGGCGGGAGGGCGGACCAGAAAGGCCCCCGTGGGTACACCATTTTTAAAAAAGAGAGAAAATAGTCAAAAAGCAAATAGCGACAACAATCACCCCTGTGCGCTCAGCTGAAGAGTTTGAACTTCATTCTGTGGGGGGTCAGAGAGAGTGATGGTCAGCTCTCTCCCCGCAGGGGCTCTGTGATTCCAGCCCGTGGGGAGGGAGTGTCTGCCCTGTGCGCCTTGAGGAGGGATGGCCTCGCTCTGCACTGAGCCCTCTGCTTAGTGTTACCTCCCCCTCTCCTGCCTCCCCTCACAAAAATAGCAGGGCCCGCATTTTCTGTTCCTTACCTGGATTTATTTTTCTTCATGGCACTACCCAAACATTTGACTTACTGATGTCTATTTCTGTCTCCCACTGGTACATATACTCTAAGACAAGCATGTCAAACTCACGGCCCGCAGGCCATATGTGGCCCACAGCGAATATTTTCATGGCCCAACCAATATAACGGTATGTAAGAAACGTTTTAATAAAAATTTCGTAACTTAATTTTTACAATATCCCGTTATACAGAATTATTAATAATGAATGACAATGTTCACTAATGACTGGTTACTATAATTGTGTTGCATTCATTTCCCTTATGTGCCTTA